>NW_027117290.1:965000-1162148 GCF_038021145.1 Phyllosticta citriasiana | reverse complement strand
AGCTCTGCGAATCTCTGTGGCATTGCGTCAACAACGGACGGTGTGGCATTGGTTTTGGCTTTTTGATTTTCTTTTGGCGGGAGAGCAGGGTGCAAACGAACCGTGGATTCGTCGTCGGCAAAGGCAAGACCTTGCTCTTGCATGGCGCTGAAGATTATTTCAAAGGCATTGATGAGGTTGTTGAAGATGACGACGCGCCATTGCTTGCGTTCGGCTTTGGAAAAACCACCGGCGTGGATAACTCGCATCTGCTTCAGGACAGTCGACTTGCCGCTCTCTCCCGGCACCTGCGACATAGGAAGCAATCAGCAGACTGAGGGTCGCGCAGACGGGGCGACTGTACCGAGAAGCAGCAGCTTGACCTCCCTCTCCTGCCTTTTCCTGTCATTGCGGAGCTGACGGTCAATCTCCTCGTTCTTCCTGTTGCTTGGGTCGTCTGCCTTTTTGCCGAAGCACATGATTCCGGGTGCCATAAGCCCAAAGCACGAGCGCTTGTTTGAGGTCATTCACGATGAGGGCGGGAGGAGGAGGAGGAGGAGGATATTCGGAAGCGGGCTGACGGGGAGGAACGTGGTTTGGTGAGCAGCGGAGACTTTGACGTTGGCTTAGCGGGCGGCGGAACGAGAAGGACAGGGCAGGACAGGACAGGGCAGGGCAGGGAAGAGGGAGCACAGCAGGTTGGTGGCTTACAACAGTGCGAATGAGCCAAAGAACGAGCAGCGGGCGGATTAGCCAAACGGGCAGTAGGGCAGGCAGATAAAGCACGCGAAGACAGCAGAGGGACCCCTACTTGTCCGTGGATTCCCAGTGTCGCAAAACGAAGCAAAATGATTCAGGGACAGGAGAGATCCCTGTGCGGGAGGCCGAGATTGAGAGTGGACCACGGTGCGGTGCAGTGCGCGGGGTTTAGAGCGAGCGAAGAGACAAAGAGACGGCGGACAATAGACAGCTGGCTGGCGGCAAAGGGGGAGGATAATTTTTTAGAGTAGGACATGATGTATCGGAGAATTAGGCAAGGGGGCACATGCATGAGCAAACAGACAGATGAGAGAGTGCCTGCCTAAGCATGTGCTTTCTGCACCCATAGTGCTGCACTGCACTGCACTGATTGACGAGCTGCACGCTGCACGCTGCACGCTGCACCCCGAGGCCCTACCGGTACCTGCCAGCTGAGCCGGCTCTCCCGTAGCTTACCCACCTTGCCTTATACACCTTACCTGACCTGACCTTATGCTGTCCTCCATGACCCGCCACGTGAGCCTCGAGGGGCAACCCTTGTCACCGTCGAACCACGCACTCGGAAACTCTGGCGAGCTGATCATGCTGGACTGCTACTTCTCACCATGTACATGTTGTCCATGTCCATGTCCATGTCCATCTCTAGCCCATCGCCGCCTCGTCGTGCCGAAATCTCGGCCGTCGTCCCCATGCTAGTGCGACGTCAACTACCTACCTGTCTGATACTCGCCGTCCCCACTCACACACCAACGTCCAGCCCAGACTTCGTATCTCACCCTCCCTCAAGAGCGCACGAGCATCGCCATCTTCCTTGTTCCATCCGCTCGATGGAGACGCTCTCTCCATGAATAAGAAAGCCACAAAGACGCCCCCGGACTTGCACATTGCCCTTCTGCGCCTCGCTTGGAGCTCCTCCACAGCCGCACCCATTTCCACGTCGCCATGTTCAACGCGCTGCCAGCTTCCTGTTGTCACCAGCCTCCCCGGCTGCAATAATCCCACGTGGCCCACGGTCCGGCGGCGCTCATGTCGATCATGACTGTGGCTGTTTGAACCGCACCCAATTGTCATGCTTCTCCGCAAAATAAGGGGGCCATCATTTCCGACTCCTCAACGCTTAGCCGCAACACGCCCATTGCTATGCTTCGTAGAGAGGCAGTAACCGCCTGTCGCGTTGGTTCCGCCATTGACTGCCACCGCTGGCCCAGAACGAGAAGAGATGCCGAGATGCAGACCACAGATTCCGCAGATTAGCGAAGCCGACTGACAGGATAAGCCGACGGGTGCGTTATCCATGCCAAGATGCATCCAAAAAGACAGGGGATGAAGAACACCGCCTTGCCCCTCGTGCGAAAGCTGTGGCGTTTTACGCCACGACTCCTAGCAAGTCTCGACTCTACGCCTGCTGGCAGGGATCATGACGGTTCCCTGCCTAAATCACTTTGCCCTCCAAGTGCAAGCATGGATGTGACATCTTTCAAAATGCATGAAATTTGGCACCTGGCTTCAAGTACCTCCCGCCCTCTGTCTCACCATCTCTGGTGCGCGCAACCGAAGACCCAAGAGAGTTATCAGTTAAGCTTTTCGCCCCTTGTGTCGAGAGCCACGACCAACAACCACGAAAACAGGCGGCAGTGCCGTCTTCCCAAAAACGAGCTCAATGTTCCGCATGCGCTGTGTATCTCTCGCTGCGTCGCGATTCCAGCAGTCCTCCTTACGATCCTTTATGACCTCTTTCAATTATATCTTGCTCCAGGTCACGCATGCCGCTACATAACTGCCGTTAGCGCAACCCTCAGGGTCCCCTTGGAGCAAGCAATCCTGCGCCCAAGTCTAAAATATTAGTTTCCTCTTACTTTTGCGGACGGACACGTTAATTTAAATGGTAACTCTAGTCGGGGCTGTATCCGGTCGTCAAAGCTCAAGTTCTAAGTAGCAGAAATAAGAAGAATTAGAGGGCCAGAGTCAGATCCTTCCAATCGGCTCCCTTGGCGGGAAACCTGATCATGTTTATAGCAGGTAGTAGCGCTATGCTTTGCTTTAGTGTTGCACGCAAATGTGTCCGTGGCTATCTAACTAGTTTGCAGCCACCTTCAGCCGAGAGCGACGGTCGATTTGTTTAAGCGCCCCTTTCCTGCTAGTTGCTCTAGTCAGCGCACATTACTCCATCTTTCCTGGTTTCGCTCTCCATCGAAACTGTGTTCCAAGATGCCGTTCGCTAATAATTCCGTTTCGGAGGGACGCGCTTCCCAGCTTCCACGCCTTCGCGCGTAACATGGCTAATTCAGCCATCGGTGAGCGCGAAATCGGCGACACGACGCATCCCAAGAGCAGTGCGATGTTGACGATGAAACGGATCGTCCCAAAATCTAGGCAGGATCGGCCCGTCGCGCACAGCGAGTTCGTGACGATCGGCGGATGGAAGGACGGTCCGGGTCAGCCGTTCAATACCAGGTATTTACGGTCTTGTGTACGTCGCGGGCAAAGCGCCCCGAGCAGACGCGTATCAGAAGTTCTGTGTCGAATTGCGGGGGCAGCGTCAAGAGCGCAGCTGCAGGAGAGTTCTGTCGTGCGTAATCGTTGCGTACGCCACAAACACCGCCTCTGTGTCACCAGAAGGATGAACGATCGGATCGGAGTTCACAAATCACAGCCTGAACTTGTCTCGCGGTGTCGGCACCGACGCCCAGAAATCTGCAGCCTTGTCCCATTGGCAGAAGTCGACCGCGCACAATGAATGGGGTGAGTTCCACGTTGCCGATGCTGCACTCCTTCGCTCGACGACTTTTGTGAAAATGAAAAGCGACCCGCCCGGAGCGCCAAACATCCATGGGCTCCACGCGCATGATGACACTTGACTCGTCTCCCAACGGCTGTCTCCCGATTCGCCTACCGGCTGAAGGAAGCCTGACGTCCCTCGGGTATGCACCGGATCATCTGCATCGCCATATGGAGCTAGCCGCATGCCGACAAGTGGTCGATGTTCGCGTGACTCCTTGACTCGCGGGTCGACGATTCAATTTCAGCTCCACCAGCGAAAGCGATGAACCAGCGCGCTGGCAGCATCGCGGCCCTTGAGCAGACCTGTGCACGCCACTAGAACCGACTCGGAGAAATTGACGTCGCCTGCTCGCCAGCATGTTTGGGTTCGAGGCCGAAGGGAGCACGTCGTCGCTGCGTCTGAGGACGACGGTTGGCGAGAGCATCACTCTGCCCAGTTGGCGTCGACTGCTCATGGAACCGACAGAATCCCAGCCGCTGCTTGAGCGGCTCAAGGCGGCGGCCGACTTGTCAACTGGTACGCCAAGCTAGTCATTAGTCGTTTCGCGCCAGCAACACCTGTTCTCCTCCCGCTGTCATGATCACGACGACGTCTTTCATCGTCATCTTCCTCATCTAAGTCCCAGTACCAACAGCTCGCTGATGGATGTCTCTCTCCCAAGCCGACTTCGCCCTCGCCCGGCGCGACAAGCATGGACGCAAAGTGCCGCAAGCCATTGCCCACCGCGGCTACAAAGCAAAATACCCAGAGAACAGTATGGCTGCATTTGTGGGTGCGGTCGAGGCTGGCGCACAGGCAATCGAGACGGACGTGCACCTCTCCAAGGACGGTGCTGTCGTGCTCTCCCACGACCCCTCGCTCCAGCGCTGCTTCGGCAAGAAGGAGAAGGTCATCGACTGCAATTGGGACTACCTCGAGACGCTCCGCACAGTGGCTGAGCCGCATGTGCCGCTGGCTCGCCTCCGCGATCTCTTGAAGTACTTGACAACGGAGGGCTTGGAGGATGTCTGGGTCTTGCTTGACATCAAGGTGTGTGGGAACAACACTACCTGTGCTCTGTCAGCCCCGTGAAAGCATCGAGCATGTGCTCACCAAGACCTGCCGCAGCGCGACAACAAGCTCGACGACGTCTTCCGTCTCATAGCCGCCGAAATTGCGTCCGTCGCGCCCTCGCCCACGGGTAAACCATGGTCGCAGCGCATCGTCCTCGGCATCTGGGCAGTAAGCATCTCCATCCCTTACCCACACGCAAACCTCCAAACCCAAGCCGACTAACCCAATCAACCAGGCCAACTACCTCCCCCACGCCGCGCAGCATCTTCCACACTACCCGCAGACGTACATCTCCTTCTCGCTCCCCTGCGCCAACAAGTTCCTCCACTCGCTCCCGCACATCTCGTTCAACCTGTACGCGCCCATCCTCATCGGGCCCCTCGGCGCCCGCTTCCGCGCCCAGGCGCGCCGCCAGCGCCGTCCCGTCTTCGATTGGACCGTCAACAAGGAGGTCCTGATGCGCTGGAGCGTCGCCAGCGGGCTCGACGGCGTCGTGACTGATGAAGTCGAGAAGTTTGTGGCTGTCCGGGAGCGCTGGAGTGGGGGGCTGCTACTCTCGGAAGGGCGGCAGCAAGAGGAGGAGGAGGAGGAGGAGGGAGAGAGGGAGAGGGGTGGCGGCGGCGGCGGCGGCGGCGGTAGCGGCGTTGCGGCTGGCGCGAAGAAGAGCAAGGACGTCCCGCCCAATGAGATTTGGACCTGGGAGGGTTGGTGCTGGGCGCAGTTGGTTGATCTCGCGCAGTTGCAGGTCGTGCTGCTGCTGTTGACGCCCGTCTTGTGGTGGTGGCAGCGTCCGTGGAGCGCGCTGGATCAATTGGGCCGCGTTAAGGCGCAGGAACGGCAGCGGCGGATTGAATAGATGGTGCGTTCTTTGTTGATGCGGTTGAGAAAATCGCTTAATTGAGGAACGTCAGTTGGGTATGTTTGGTGAGAGTGTTGTATTCGCTTAGACCGCGTCGAGAGGTGTTAGGTGGAGAGAAGAGAGAGAGAGAGCGGAGGCGCGACGAGATGAATGCTGGGTGAAGAGGAGGAGCACTCGCATTTGCATTCGCATCCACTGGTTGCGTTGCTCGTTCAAATACATCGCATCACATTCCGCTAATGCCAAACCCGATATGGATGCTCTGCGTGAAACCCCAAAGACTAATTACGAACTACCAGGGTCCAGATTGGGTAGTTTCAATTCATTTGCATGGAAATCTACACTGTCTTTGCAAACTGAACACGAAGCAATCGACGATACAGAAAAGCTACCAAAGCACGCTTCAACCCCTGACCCCCCCCCCCCCCCCCCCCCCCCAATTGCCCGATGACCGCTGCCTCCCAGCCTTAGGTTGGTAACCTACCTTGATTTGCCACTTAGTTGCAGCCGTTGCAACCTCTCTTCACGTACGGTTGGGTAAAGACAAGCGCCGGACTATACAAGATAAACGTGGGATGCGCCGTCAGGACGGGTTGCGCGAACGAGACAGACAGAACGACAATAATGAAAAGATAGACCGTGTGTAGAGATAAAAGACTGGCATGTACGTATACTCGGATAGACGACAGGGTAGTCGACGCATTCGGCTCACAATTTGATGACGTATTTGCCGCTGACCTGGGTGAGAGGAAATGTCAGCATGGAAGATCAATGTGCGTCGCTATCCAATCCAAACTAGACAAGGTGTCTTTACTCACTTTCCCTTGCGCCGTCTCGCGAAAAATGCGATTCAAATCATCCAGCTTGGCAGCCAAAGTCGTAGGCTTGACGAGCCCCCTCTCGACAAACTCGATAGCCTCGAGCAAATCGGTGTGTGTTCCCGTGCAGCTACCGATGATGCGGTAGCCAAAATCGATCAATTGCAGCGGGTGGAAGCTCATGGGTTGGTCGGGCGGTGGGATGCCAATGCCAACCATGGTCCCAAACGGCGCGAGCATGCTCAGCGACGCGTTGTATGCTGCACCGCTGCCTGCTGCAACAAGCACGGCGGCAGCGCCTTTGCCTTGGGATGCAGCCTTAACAGCGGCGCCTGCGTCGCGCTCGCTGGCCACGTTGACGTAACTTTCAGCACCCAGGTCTAGGCAGAATTGTCGTTTAGGTTCCCCGGCGTCAACGGCAATGACACGGAAGCCCATGGCTTTGGCATACTGGATGCTCAATGCGCCTACGCCGCCGCCAGCTCCACAAATAGCCAGAAATTGGCCAGGCGTGGCGCCTGAGCTCTTGAGCGCCTTGTACGAAGTGATGCCTCCGCATAGGATAGGAGCGAGGACTTCGTCGGGCAGGCCTTCTGGTACTGGCATCAAGTACCGCGCCGGTGCTATTGTGTACTGCGCAAAGGTGCCGTCAAACTCGCGGCCAGAATGGAGCTGTCTCAAACAGCGCGGATTCTCAGCGCCGTTGTCGTGCTGGCAGACATTACATCGCCCGCAGACGTCGCGGATCCAGGCGATGCCGACGCGCTGTCCGACAGGAATGTCGTTCGTGTTTAGTGAACTCCCGAGCGCTACGACGCGTCCGATTCCCTCATGGCCAAGGATGCGGCGAATGGGACCAAGTCGTCCAGTCGCGAGGGCAAAGTCTGTTCCGCAGATGCCGGTGACGGAAAGCTGGACGAGGACATCGTTTGGCCCAAGTTCTGGCAGAGGGACGTCTTGAACTTCAAAGCGCGGGGTATCAGACTTTTCCTGTCAACTAGTGAGAACTCGCTCCAAAGCCACTGCGAGCCATTAAGACGCGATTGAAGGAGGATGGTGAGTAGCGGAACAAGAATTTGATGTTGGAATGGCCAGACGCATGTATGAGATCATAGTCGGCTAGGAAGCCAGTGACGGAGGGGCGTGCGCTGTCAGCCAGATGGCAGATCAACAGGCACAGGTGGAGTTGATGGAGCAGGAAACCATGCTAAGTGGCACAGAAACACATGAAACCCGAGGGATTTGGTGAGAGAAGGCATACCACGACAACAGCAGCACGCTGGTGCGACGGGAGGTTGCTCATCTTCCTAGCTCTTTCCCTCCGGTCGGACCCTGGGATGGATGACAGTATGGCGAATCAGGCTGAAGCAGAGAGAGGAGAGGTCAAGAAAGGTTCGGGGTGTCGAGCTGGTCATAGACCACAAGCTGGCCCAAAAAAGAACAAAAAGAGTGGCAGGATGGGACAGGGGAAAACCTGAGGGCTGACATCGTCCGACAGTCCAGGGCTACCTCAGATATATCATTAGTCGTGTCGAGAGCTTGCAGTCGGCCTCAGATATATATCATTGGTCGCGAGCTGCTGTGTCGAGAGCTTGCGGTCGGCAGTTGTGGGACAAGGTAGCGGGGATTTGATTGTGGGGCCCCACACGACCATGGGCTGCTGTACGAGATTTTGGAGTGCCATGGCCCGAAGTCGCAGCCGTTGCGGTTGACAGGAGCAGTAAGGTACCGCCTTGGGGTGTCTGCACTGCATGAGAGCGCCGACGTCTCCAATGCGGGGGAGTGGAGCTGCCGTGTGCTGTGTCGGTCTCCGATCCGCCCCGGAGCTTTTCCGCGGCGGGCCTCTCAATAGGCAGGTCGCGAGGTATCCTGCGAGACTCCAAAAGAAAACCATCTCCATCCACCAACTCCCTCTGCAACGTCCCCGGGTCTGGAGGCTGACACGATGACTGCTCCCGACCTCATTGACCATTCTCCTCACCATCCTGCTGCCTCGCCGCCGCTCGAATCTGCCCGCAATCTCGTCCTCATCGACAACTATGACTCCTTCACCTGGAATGTTTACCAATACCTTGTCATCGAAGGCGCCAAGGTCACTGTCTTTCGCAACGATGAAATCACACTCGACGCCCTCATTGCCAAGAACCCTACGCAATTGGTCATCAGCCCAGGTCCGGGACACCCAGAAACGGACTCGGGCGTGAGCAGGGCCGCCATCCGGCACTTCGCGGGAAAAGTCCCAGTGCTCGGCGTGTGCATGGGAGAGTAGGTGCCTGCAGGCTCGGGGCAGGGCGCAAGCTACTGCTAACCTTGACGTACCCAGGCAATGCATCTACGAGGTCTTTGGAGGTCGTGTCGACGTGACTGGAGAGATTCTCCACGGCAAGACCTCTCCCTTGAGGCACGATGGCAAAGGTGTCTATGCAAACGTTCCGCAGGACGTCCCAGTGACGCGCTACCACTCGCTGGCCGGGACTCATCCGACTCTCCCAGAATGTTTGGAAGTCTCTTCTTGGATCGCGACCGGCCCGGACGGCGGCAGAGGAATCATCATGGGTGTGAGACACAAAGAATACGTGGTTGAGGGTGTTCAGTTCCACCCGGAGAGTATCTTGACGGCTGACGGCCGTTTGATGGTGCAAAACTTCTTGAAGATGCAGGGTGGTACTTGGGCAGAGAACGAGAAGCTCTCCAAGAATGCTGGGCCTGTTACGACTAGCGCGCAAGGCTCCAATAGCGCTGCGCCAGTCGACAAGAAAATTTCAATTCTCGAGAAGATTTACGCTCGCCGCCGGGAGCTGATAGCCGCTCAAAAGCAAATTCCGTCGCAAAGGCCCGTGGACCTCCAGGCAGCCTATGACATGGACATTGCCCCTCCGTTGGTCTCATTCCCTGATCGCCTCAAGCAGTCTCCTTACCCCTTGTCTCTGATGGCTGAGATCAAGAGAGCGTCTCCTTCAAAGGGAATAATTTCCCTTTCTACTTGCGCCCCCGCCCAGGCGCGCACGTATGCGCTCGCGGGCGCCAGCGTCATTTCCGTGCTAACGGAGCCTGACTGGTTCAAGGGAAGCCTGGACGACCTCAAGTATGTGCGCCAAGCTCTGGAAGGCATGCCCAACCGACCAGCGATCCTGCGAAAGGAGTTTATCTTTGAAGAGTACCAGATCCTGGAAGCCAGACTAGCTGGTGCGGACACTGTTCTCCTCATTGTCAAGATGTTGGATGAGGCGACCCTTAAGAAGCTGTACTTGTACTCCAAGTCCCTTGGAATGGAGCCGCTAGTCGAGGTGAACACTGTCGAGGAGATGCACATCGCCGTCGGCCTCGGTTCCAAGGTAATTGGCGTCAACAACCGCAATCTGACCAACTTCGAGGTCGACTTGGACACTACGAGCAGGTTGATGAGCATCGTACCAAAGGAAACCGTCGTGTGCGCTTTAAGCGGTATCTCTGGGCCCAAGGATGTTGAGCCATACAAGAATAACGGCGTTGGAGCCGTCCTTGTTGGCGAGGCGTTGATGAGAGCCAAGGAGACGGCGCTGTTCATTTCTCAACTGCTGGGAGGCTCTGAAGACACCGTCAGGACCACCAGCAAGGGTGCACCGCTTGTGAAGATTTGCGGCACGCGCTCCGCTGAAGCTGCCAAGGTCGCCATAGAGTCCGGTGCCGACCTCATCGGCATCATCCTCGTCGAAGGTCGCTCACGGTGCGTAAGCACAAACACAGCTCTCGAAATATCGGCTGGGGTTCACAGCACGCCCAAGGCGCGCAAAACAGACTCCTCAAGTAGCAACTCATCTAGTATACCCAACGCGGCCTGTGAGCACTTTGCCCACACCGCAAAACATCACCTCTTCCGCTCCGACCGAGCGCTTCTCGTCGGCGTGTTCCGCAACCAGCCTCTCGAGTACATTCTCGAGCAGCAACAGCTGCTCAACCTCGACATTGTTCAGCTCCACGGCTCGGAACCGGTCGAGTGGGCCTCTTTGATCCCCGTCCCGGTCATCCACGCCTTCAAGCCCGGCGAGCCTGGTCTTGCGCGTCGCGGCTACCACGCGATTTCCCTACTGGATTCGGGCGCCGGCGGCTCGGGGCAGACACTGGATTTGACGCAGGTCAAGGAGGCGTTGGAGAAGGACCAGACTTTGAGAGTCTTGTTGGCAGGCGGCCTGGGACCTGAAAATGTGAGAGATGTTTTGCAAGGATTGGGCAGTCTCAGTGAGAGAGTCGTCGGTGTTGATGTCAGTAGCGGTATTGAGGTCGACGGGAAGCAAGATTTGGACAAGATTAGGAAATTTGTGACGGCTGCGAAAGAGGTGGTTTAGAGCGAACAGGGGAGAGAGAAATTGATTGAAGATGAAAGGAAGCCCAAAAGTATTACATTAGCTATACTTCGATCCCTAGATTTTTGAAAAGGCAGAAAATCATGACTTCAATACCCGGGCATATCTGGTCTGAGCCTGTCTTGAGAAGAGATTGCGATCCTTGTGTGAGTCGACGGCCCAACAGCCGATGCAGTGACAATGAATGCCAAAAAGATCGATTTGTCGAAGGTTGACATAGTTGCCCAATTAATGGCCTTCAGAAAGCCTACAAGGAGGCTTATTTCATGGCATGCGTGGTAACAGGCATTAGTAGCTCAGCTGATTCAATGCTGCTGCCAGTGTAAGTGGTAGCTTGTCAAAAGGAACCAGCGATCTTTTCCTGTCCAAATTCGCAGTGTCTGGCAGATTTTCTGTAAGTACCGATTATGGCCTTCAACCCTCAACCAAGAAATCCAAAACTCCATGCTTTTTTCCCCTTTTCCTAAAAAACAGTAAATCCGTTGCGCAGCGCATAAGCTGCAACAATGACCATGCTGAGGACGGCCCAGTATACCTGCATCTCGACGACGCACCAAATCCACAGCGTGCCCACCGGCGGGGCCTGTTTCATGACAGCAAAGTAGCCATACGTATTCCCGATATACAGCGAGTAGCAGCCGGCCGCAATACTTGCGCCAAAGAATATGATTTCTCGCACAACGCCCAGCTTCTTGGCCGTCTGCGTGTGGAAGAGGTAGACGACGAGCCACAGGATGGGGAAGACGGGCAAGCTCTGCTGAAAGACCTCGCGCCACACAATCTCCTCGCGGTACTGGTTGTGGCACAGCACGGCGAAGGTGAAATGCGTCACGCCGAGCGAAAAGGCGTAGAGCACGGCTTCGGCTGCGGGACCAAAGTCCAGGTCGTCGTTGGGGCTCATCGGGAACTCGACTTCCTCGCCCTCGAGGCTCTCGATTGACTTGCCGTCGGCGTTGAGCTGCTTCATTCGCTCTTCCGCGATGTCGAGGAGCGTTTTCGACTGTCGTTTTGTGAAGTCTGGGACTGCCATGGGGATTTCCGGGTGCGGATCGTTCAGGTGCTGCGGTGTTGATGTCGAGGTGCCGGTGCTGCTTGCTGAGGGCTTGCCGCCGTTTGCGCGGGCGGCGGCGCGCCGCTCTTTGCGGTTGCGGGGCTGATTCGTCTCATCGGCCATATTTTTCGTCGATTGACGTGCCGTGTGGTTTAGCGGAGAGAGCGTGTCGCGTGTGTGGTGGTGTTGTTGTTGGCAAGTGAGTGGTGCGGCTCTGCAGTACATGTACCAATGGAGCTCAGTCGTCGTTGAATGATCAGCGCGGCGCCGACGTCAGTCAGGGTCCAGGATTGTTCCGCCTCACGACCTCAGACGCGAGGGGCTTCGCGTCGTCATTCCACCGCAATTGTTCTCTGGAGGCTCGGCTCATCATGAACTGGCTTCTGTGGGCCTCATTGCCCCTCCTTGCTCTGTCTGTTTGGATGTACACGACGCAGCTGAGCAAGTCTCTGCCCACGCTCAGGAACAAGAAGATATGTCTCTTGATCGCGCATCCCGACGATGAGGCCATGTTCTTCGCGCCTACGGTGCAGGCACTCGCGAAACCTGAGCTGGGTAATCACATCAAGATCCTCTGTCTCTCGAGTGGTATGGATGACACTCAATCTTGCTACAATTACTATCCTAAGTGCTAAAATCCTAACCTAGGTGACGCCGATGGCCTGGGTGAAACCAGGAAGAAGGAGCTCGTCAAGAGCGGCACTGTTCTTGGTCTGAAAAGCGAAGAAGACGTTCTCGTTATTGAAGACACGTACGGCATACCTCTCGCGCCCAAAAGCCTACCACTGACACCGCAGCAACAGCAACTTCCCCGACTCTATGTCCGTAACGTGGAACCCGCGCCTGATATCCAACCTCCTGACGAAAGCCTTTGCCCCACGCGTGGCCTCACTTCCAAATACCTCGGCCCCGGAAGCGACGATTGACGTGCTCATCACCTTCGACGCCCAAGGCATCAGCGGCCACCCAAACCACCGTTCCCTCTACCACGGCGCACACGCCTTCCTCAAGGCCCTGATGCACCGGCACGCCGGCTGGGAGTGTCCGATCAAGCTATACACTCTGACGACGGTCAACATCCTGCGCAAATACGCCAGCGTGTTGGACTCGCCAGCGACGGTTGGAAGCATACTGCTGCAGAGGAAGCAGACAGGATCTTTTCCGTCGCCGCTGCTGTTTGCCAGCGGTCCGTCTGACGTTGCTACCGCGCAAACGGCTATGGCCAAGGCCCATGCGTCGCAGATGGTTTGGTTTCGCTGGGGCTGGATCACGATTGGTAGGTACATGGTCGTGAATGACTTGAAGAGGGAGAAGGAGCCGTGAGATACCCCACGAAAATACTGAAATGAGCACTCGACTTTGAGGAGCCTGCACGACTTGACGCATGGCGATATTTTGCTGGCCTGCGCGACGGTTTGGCTCGTGACGGACCCTGGACTGTCTTGCCTGGTTGCGGCTGCCGTTTGCTCATCTGCATAGGCCGACAGCAGACCTGCATCACCATGTTGCTTGACCAATCTGCGCATGTGCCTCGCGGGCAGGTGCTCCGCAGCACAATCTTTTATTGACCATGATAACCGCCCTTCTCCGACCTGTCAAACCAGTCCACTTAAGTTTGCGGAAGAGAATGCGGCACGCACGGAAGCATCGATGCTGCTCCTGACTTTGATAAGTATTGCCATATGTTGCCACGAGCGATTGGTCTTTTTCACATGCTCTCTCCGTATTTCCCTTGAAAATCTTGTATAACTATTTTCATATACATGGGCAAGGCTTGAGTATCTCGTCAGTCTTCAGATCATCGTCTTTTCCAGACACGTCGACTATGTCATTTCTCTATATAGAGACTCAACATGTCGGAAAGCGACACCACCACGATTGTCTAAGGCTCCGACCAATCCACAAGTCATTTCATATTCGGGCTCTAACCATCACCATAGTTCCATTCCCCACGACTTTGCGCGGTTGCTCAGCATGGTGCTCAATTTAAGTAGCAGGCAGCCATGAACGCTGCCCACGTATGCAGACCCGCTTTCCGACCCCGCATACACGTCCCCTCAATCGTCGTCCTCCCGTCCAGCTTACGAAGATGGTCCTTCTTCGTCGCACCCCCACAGCTGTCGAAGGCAGAGTGGAAGCCTTCAAGAAGGAAGGCGGTCGCGACTACTCGCGAGCGATGGCGCTACCGACCAGCTGTGTGCCCTCTGACCTGTTCTTCCCCCTCTCACCGTCTCAGAACAGTCTCCGCTTTTGCTGGGCCATCAATCACCACAATGACGGAGCACTGGGTGGCACCATCATCTGGACTTCCTATCGTATCTGGACCTCCGACCGTCCCAGAAAGAAGGTCCGCTCAGACGACGTACTCGGGGTCGCGTACAAGGCAGCCATGTCGGTTGACCCAGCCGTCACGAAGATCAACATCCGATATGCTACACATGGTAGAGACATTCAAGTTGTCCCAGTCACGAAACACTGCAACTTCGATGCCAGAGAGAAACAGCATGTCCAGGACGCCAACAATATTGCCTCTGGCAGCTTCCTTGCCCTCTCAGCTTTACTGCGTTAGTTCAGCGCCCACAACTCTACTGTATATATCATCGACCACCACTCGCGACAACACATGTATATATTTGACGCAACGCCGAGACGCACCTTGGTCAACGACTTTGCTCGCAACCACCGGCCTTCAAAGCGCCATCACACCTGAACGCGGCATTTCAATTCTGCGTCAAGGAGACCATCAATGGGGCGTCGTTCCGGAACGTGGCAAGGAGTTCATCCCTCTGCGGCAGCTGCAGCTCCTGAAGGTCGCCAAACCACCCGATTCTCCTTGCTCTGGGGACAGCAAGCACAGATGCGCGTGCTGCCGTCTTTGTCTCCGCGGACGACGCGTGGATTCACGGGATGTCGTTCCCCTCCAGCGGTGGCAGAGTCCCACCACCCCTTATCCTGACCAACTTCCACGCCATGGAGCTTCCGCTGGGTCCGGCTGCACCTAGAAACTCACTTTTTCGAATGAGCTTGGTCGGGTCGCTCGACCTTTTCAGCCTACCTCATGGCAAGGTCTGCGTCAGCGGGGTTGTTGCTTCCTCCCCGTTGAGAAAATGGCCCCAAAATGCCAACTTGCAGGGGATCGGGCGACTCTGGATCCATTGTCACTCTTTGCGCGCATTGTGTGTTGAAGTGCGAGTGGAGTGGACTGGAAGAGTGCTCTTTCTTCGCTCGGGCGAAAGGGCAAAAAGAAGGAGAGTCTCTCTCACGACACTGGTATTGTGTGTGCTTGGAAGAGTGTTTCTGGAAAAGGCGCTGCGGCAAAGTCTATGGTTGAGAACGAGGTCATTGGTTGAAGCCAGGTCTGATGATTGGGAGGAGCTTCCGTTTGTATCTTTGAATTTCTGTGTTTTGAAAGAGCAGAGGTGAAAGTTAGTCAAGAGCATGATAGGATCGACGTTGATTGAAGTAAATGAAACTCGAAATTCAAAAGTAAGTCTATCTACTTCTATGCAAAACAAATGGGGACAAAAAATTGTACAAAACGAAGAAGCAATGCCGCTCTATAGAAGGAGTGTAATGTGTCGATGATCAAAGTCAACACGTGCAAAAACTGAAAGAATCAACCTTCCAGATGCGCGCCAAACGTCAATGAAAGACCGCGCAACAAGAATGGAAAGATGAAAATGCAGAAAATGACACGCGGAGAAAAACATAAATTTGAAAAAAAACCCATGTCCAGGCGAAGCCACTTGTGGCAAGCCAACAAGAACCAGGACCCAATGCATCAACTTTTTTTTTTTCTCAGGACGACTCCGCAGCAAGCGCCTCAACCTGCCTGCGGTCCCACCTCCTGCTGACGGTAGCGTTGCCAGCAGACACCTTGAAAGCAGTCTTATCCGTGCCAATGGCGCCAGCAGCGATAGCGGGACCGACGCCAGGGAGGTCGAAGTCGGGGAAGTTGGGCCAGTTGCCGAGCGAGCCGGGGTCGCCGCCGACACGGATCCAGGTGGCCTTGGAGACGAAGCCGGTGGTGCCGTCGACGACAAACATCTGGAACCACGAGGGCGGGCAGACGGAGCTGTTGGGGGGCGCCGTGACCGTGCAGGTGTTGCCGTTGCAGGTGACGGCGGGGAAGTAGGTGCGCTGGCCCATCGAGTTTCCGTGCGTGCTGGACACGCCGCCGAGCAGCGAGACCTTAAGCTTGTTCGTGTCGGCGTTGGCGACGGTGAAGGAAACTTGTTGACCGTAAGCCCAGTCGATGTTGTTGTTGATGTTGAAGCTGGGGCGGGTAGCGTTCTTTGACTTAAGCATGTACGGCGGGTTGAAGACCTCGAGGCGGTACTCCTGGGGGTAGCGGGGGTCCTCAGGGTCGGAGCCGCTGACGAGGACGCGTCCGTCGTCCATAAGGACCGCTTCGGAGTGGTACAGGCGACCGATGGTCGTGTTGGCCATGATGGAGATGCGCTGGTTGGCGGGCTTGGTAGGGTCGTACAGGAGGGCGTTCAAGTTGGGGTCAACGCCCAAGCCGAAACCGGCAGTACCTTGGTGGGCACCGTTGAGGATGAGGAACGTTCCATCGGGAAGAGCAGTCATGCATCCAATGACACGCGTGCTAGGCATGCGCTCAATGGTCCAGTTGGCGTTCGGGGCGTCGGGGGCAATGGAGACACAGTTGTCGAGAGCCGCACCACCAGGCGAAGAACCACCGCAAATGAGGATGCGGAGAGGATCGGTGTAGGGGGCAACCTGGGGCATGAGCATAGCAGTACCCTCGAAAGGATAGGACCTGCCACTGAGGAAGTTGTTGACAGCACCAGGAATGTTGGGCAACTGCCTCTTGGGTTGCAGAGTGACCTGATCCAAGATCTGAGCCTCGTTGTAGTAAGAGACGAAGATGTCTCCTGAAGGGAGGTGTGCCAGGAAGGGGTACAGGTTGTTAGGATCAGTGCGGTTGAGGTAATCAGCAAAAACCACAGGACCAGCCTTGGGAAGAACTTCCAATGTGGGAATCGGTACTCCGTTCGAACCACCTTCTCCTCCAACAACGAGAACGGATCCGTTGGCCATGACCATGGCGGAGGGATACCAGCGTCCGTTTTGCAGGGTGAGCTCATTGGGGTTCTCCTGCCAGTCGTTCTTGCCGGACACACCAGGGGATGCATCCGGCCACAGCAAACGAGTGCCGAAGGTCGACTGAAGAGACCAACCACCGATGTTCAACACACGGCCCGCACGATCGGGAAGCATGAGAGAGGCTGAGCAGAAGACGTCGGTCTTGACGTGCTGGGGCCTGAAAGCGGCGGAAATGTTGTTCGACAAAGACGGGTCCAGCTCATACGCGCCAGTGGAGTTGGGGGGACCAGTTCCCGACTTTTCAACAAAGCTGATCTTGCCGTTGCGCATGGGAGTCACAACAAGCGGGATGACGACGCTTCCCATGAAGAATTCGTAGGAGCCAGCGTCGTTGCCCTGAGGATAGTTGAAAGTAGTGAGTGCGTTGGTGCTGTTGGTGCTCTCCCAGGTGTAGTAGGAAATCCTGTTGCCCGCTCCGCAGAGTGTGGTAACATTACCAGTGCAAGGGAACGAACAATCAGACTCCGGAGCAAGTTGAGCGTTGGCCTTGGCAACATCGCCCTTGGTACCGCAGAAGCACTGGTCGCCGTATTCCATTCCACCAGCGTCATATCCGTAGGTGGAGCACATGGTCAGACAGTTCGTAGCAGTGTTGTTCTTGGAAAGGATGAGCTGGTTCGGGAAGACTCTGACTTGGTTGACATTGTCAATCAAACATCCCTTGTACGTCCAGAGACCGGGAAGACTGGAATTTTGCGCGGTAGGGACTCCGTAAGAGGGAACGGTGGTCAGGTTGGAATAAACCGACATGCGGTTGCCGGCACCGCACTTCTCAGCAGCATTGCCACTGCAGGTCATGGAGCAATCGTTGTCCGAAGTCAGGGTGGCGCTGTTCTGCAACAAGTTGCTGCAGAAACACTGCGAGGAGTATTGAGTACCGGCGACGCTGTATCCCTGCTTGGCACAAGTCTGGATACAAGCCTCGTTGGAGAGCGTGTTGCTGTCGGGCTGTTGGTTTGCCATGATTCGGCCGTTCTTGTTGTCAACGTAGCAGCCCTTGTAACTCCAGCCGGAGATGGAAGCGACCGGGGCAGCGCTGGTGCTCGAACTTGCTGTGGTGCTCGTGGTCGAGGCGGCGGGCGAGCCGTTGCTGTAGCGGAAGAGGTTCAGGCGGTTGGGCCCACCGCACATTTGGGTCGAGTTGCCATTGCAGGCCATGGTGCATCCATCGGTGGCGGGTGCACCTCCGTTGCGGAGTTGAGAATCACAGTAGCACTCTCCTGCGTATTCAACACCTGCAAGAGTATAGCCGCCCTTCAGACAAGCTGCCTGGCATTTGTCCTGGGTCATGGCGCCATCGACGTTCATGCCCTGACCGAGCGTGCGGCCATTGACTCCGTCAGTGTAGCATCCGAGAGAACTCCAGCCAATGAAGACACTGGAAGTTGCGGCGGCAGCAGACGAGGTCGTATTGGAAGCAGGAGTCACCCCAAGGACCGTGCTGGATGAGGTCTGGACAGCAGAGGAAGAGTTGACAGCTTGTGTGGTGCTCACGATGGCCGTTGAGGCCGTGCTAAGGGCGGCGGATGTGGTGTTGGAAACTTGTGTGGCGCTGACGATGGAGGCCGAAGTTTGAGTGGTGCCGGCTGCTGGCGTCGACGCCGCTGCGGAAGTGATGACCGTCGATGATGCATAAGACACAGCTACGGTCGAAACAGGAGCAGCCGTAGAAGCAACAGAAGACGAAGTAACAGGACCGGTACCCTTGATCGAGAGCTTAGCGCCCCAAATGTTGGCGTTTTGGTTGGCATTGCCAGCGAAGGAGCTCTTCAGGTAACAGGGACCATTTGGGGCAGCCCAAGAGACATCGACACAGCCGGGAGTGTTGTCGCAGTCAGCCAGACAGCCAGTGAAGCTTCCGGGGTTGGTGTTCTTGATATCAGCCCCAGCGCGATCGATACCACATTCGAGGGTAAAGACTGTCCCGTTGTACGTCGTGTAAGAGGGAACAGACGCGGTGGAACCAGAGCAACTTGGCGGAGGCTTAGCACTGCTCTTGTAGACAGACAACAAGTTTGGACCACCACAAGGCTCGGTGGCATTGCCAGAACAGGCCATGTTGCAGTTGGAGTCGGTCACATTGGCCGTGGTAATCGAGTTACCACACCAACATTCCTGGGAATATTCTCCACCTGCAAGAACAAAGCCCTTGGACTGACAAAAGGCAACGCAGGATTCGATGGTGTTGGTGTTGCCGGCCTGGTTGATGCCAGACAAGGCTCTTGGGTTGCCAGTATCGGCAAAGCATCCCAGGTAGCTCCAGCCCGGAGCTGGGTTTGGAGGAATCACCAAAGCGGCCCGCTTCTCAGCCAAGAGAGAGGCCGCTTCAGCGGACTCGAGAATCGAAGGTAAAAGAAGAAGGAGCGATTTCCATTTCAAAGAGTGTGGGTTTGGTGGTGCCATGATGGCTAGGACGGTATTTGCAAAAATACCAAGTAAAGAGTGACTGTCGAAAAAGGAGTGTTGACAAAAGAGTGACGACGAAAAAACGGACGAAAGGAACGAAACCCGCTGTCTCCTAGAGAGTGAAGAAGATGCAAGGCAGTTGATGATGAGCAGCAATCATGGCAGATGTCGTCGTGTTTATACTCGATCAACAAGGTATTGCCATTTTTGTCAAGGAGTCGAGACCAGCCAGCTGAAGGATAGCACGGCTCCAAAACGGCTAGTCCAGGGACGAGGACCTCGTGTCTAAGGTACTCTACTCTGACTTGGCTAGTAAGACGGTATTTTGGACCCTGGTTTTCTTCCGACACGGACAGAACCAGGCGTTGGTTTGAGGAGAAGGCAGATTTGCGAATAAACAGCTGCAGCGGCTCTGGCACTCAGCCGGGAGCCTCACAAAAAATGTCGGTCGGAACAGTCCGTTCTGGGACTGATCATGAGCTTCGTATAGTCGCGCGTTTGCGGTGCCAGGCGATGCGAAGAGAAGCTCGCCATGCTGCCAGTGTGAGAAGCAATCAAGCTTCGTCTCGAATCCTTGTGGCTTCGAGTCGAGTCTATCGTGGAGTTCAAGGTTCTAGCCACAGAGGGCCGCAGCAGACCGTCTGGTTTCAAAGGAGATGTGGAGGTGTATGGGCGGGCCCGGCGTCGAGATGGTGAGTTGACGGTCAGGCCGAGGCGTGTAGAAGGGTCCGTGCACAGACACCGGGGGCATCTAAGGAAGCGAGCGTCTGTGCGCTCTGTCTCCAAACGTCCAGCTGCCGCTGGAGCACCGCTCAACACCAAGATTTTTGCAGACTTGGCTGTCATATCTCTCTCGATGGCTCAATGTTCATTTCAGCTGGAGCCAGCTTATTGTGGTGCCAAGATCTTCGGCCTTTGTCCTCTAGACCAGACATTCCACGCCTGGCACAACTCCAAACCAGCCCTTTTGTTTGGAGGCCTTCCTTCAACTTGATCTTTCAGCCTTGTTTTATTCTCAAAGATCAAAAGCTTCCAACGTGCGGTGTATATCATGATTCTTTGTCAAGATCCAGTCGGAACCTCGCACCTGTGCTTTCTACTCAGCATCCCGATTTTCCTCGACTTGTGCACACCAAAGTAACCAAGAACCACAGGGACCGTGGCAGAAGCCTGCAAACCACAGCCTTTGAGTAAGAACCTTGGCCGTCAGCTCGCTTCTCGAAACTCTCACCGATATCTAGCCAAGAATTGAGGCTCAAGCTGGCTGTTGGGAAAAGCCTTCCGCAAGCCAAGATCTCTCAGGGCGATGGGAGCTACCAGATAGGCTTTTTCGGGAGAAAGAGGACGCGGGTCGCATGGCTGAGGTGGAACTTTGGTTTTGCAGCCATGTTTTCGCCTTGTCTGTTTCATGGCTTTCTTGTCCAAGATCGCCAACGCGGAGCGTTGCTGTTGGAAATACTTTGAGCTCTGTGATGGCTGATAATGGTGATTGTGAGCACTCACATAAAATTCCACCAGGATAAGACAAGAGTATTCCAATCTTTATCGAGGAGGGCTATTCCAAGATCTTCAAAATGCCACGAGAAAGGCAAAAGGAAACATTCCACCTCGAACATACAGAAGCTGCAGCCACGTGTGCCAAAACTTCACGCGACAAGCCACACCCCAAACCAACACATGGCGAGTAAACTTACCTCTTCACCCATCTCAGCTGTCGCCCAAGTCATGCTTAGCGTACCGCACGCCGGATCGAGAAAAGCGGACCAGTCGGCCGGAACATCCCTTTCCTCGCCAGACCGCCGGACAGCTAAGCACCCCTTTGGACAACCAGTGTTTGTGGACGAGCTTGAAGCGACCTGGATGCTGGGTAGTGTCGAGTTCTGGGCTGAAAAAGTCTCGAGCCACAAGCCCGGCAGGGGTAAAGGCATGCGAGGCGCAGAGCGGAAAGTCGTGCACAAACATATGGCGAAGAGCGACAAGGAGAGTCCGTGAGCTCAGCAATCGAGACCAAGGGAATGTGGATGCTGTTTAGTGAAGAAGTGGGAACATGCAAATGTCTAGCTGCTGCCCACGTCCTCCCTGTCCATACGTCGGCCTTTTTTGGCAACCAAACTCCTCGCCATGGGGCATACCCACACGTCAGGACCAACCTCATCATCCGCCGTCCGGTGCGTCTCAATCAACATCTCAATCTGCCGAGCGACCGAGCCGTTTGAGCTCAACGTCGTGATGCCCTCTGACCAGCCGAAAAGAAAGATGCTCTGGTTGATTGGCGTCAAATTTGGGACGACCTTCTCCGCCACTTTTGGCAGCTGCGCTGAGGTCGAGTCAAAGTCGACGACACCGATGGGTAGTTGCAAGCCAGATGGCACAGGGTGTACTGACAACGCCTGCAACTCCTCACGCAGCTCTGCGCTCGATTTTCCTTCAGTGGCTTCGCCCCCGATGAGCAGCTCCGCTCTCCGAACTTCAGTCTCGGTCCCGATGGTGGCGACAATATCGCGCATCCGATCGGCCGCCTCAGCTGTACACAATAGCCGCCGCGAGCTGGCGATCGCTGGATACAGCACGTGAGGCATCAGCGGTTGTCGCTGCTCGTCGCGGATCTGTCCTTGGACGGCCATTGGATACCACGGTTGGACCTGGACGCCTGCATGCGAAATGTCCGAGGCCAGAGCGACGAGAAGAGTGCAGTCGATGTTGAGCACAGAAGTCAGCGAGTTGAATTCGTTGACGAGAAGATTTTCCAGCGCGGCCTGGGTTGGTGGAGGTGATTCGAGCGAATCCTGGCAGCGAAGCTCAATGTAGGGCAAAGTTCGGATTTTGGATAGAATGGCAGAGATTTCCCTGACGCTTTTGCTCGATGATATGCGTGGCAGGATCAGCTGGACTTTCGGGTGCATGTACTTGTGGCGATTGGAAAAGGCTGCCGAGGAGAGTTGACGGGCGAGTTTGAGGATCGGTACCTCGTCATCTTCATCACTATCCGAGGGCCGGAATCGACTCAAGTCTTCGTCGTCGGAATCGCTGTCGCTATTGCACCAGCCTTGACGTGCCAATTGAAAGAGGAGTTGGCGCTCGGAAACTGCGGACACTTTGAGCCAGGTGGCACCGTTGTCGACGACTGCATCTACAAGCACGCCGTCTTGCGTCCTCTTGACATGTTCGCGAATTTTTGAGACGGGGGATTGAGAGCGGTCTTTGGACTTGTGGAGGTTTTTTGTGCTTCTCCAGAAGGTCTGACGCAAGGAAACCAAGCCATGGCATCTTTTCACCGACGTCCACTGTGCTTCGTAGGACGCCAGGTTGGTGGAGCTCAACTGATGCTTAATCTTGTTATCTGCTTCCAAACGATCGTAGGCGTCTTCAACCTCATCGTTGGCCTTTGCCTTTACGAGTAGGCGCCCAACGAAGCGCTTTTCGGCGTTGACATCGGATATCAGACCACGAAGGCCACTGACGGCAGGCTTTTGGCGTTCATGGAGCAATGCTTCGAACGTGTTGAGCTCACACATAACAGTATCGCATCGAGTCTGTAGGTCTTCGGCAACCTTTGATGCAGAGACCTCGGCCGCTGAGCTTGCTTCAAAGGTCTTTGCTGCTTCAATAGCATCACCCATGCTCTTTCTCAAATTGGTTCCGGCTTGTTAAGGCAGAAAAGGTAGTCGCATGGAGCACGGCAGTGTGTCGTGAAAAAAGGTAGAGACGATGGCAAAAGCAGCGTAAAGTAGGTGAGGTCCAATGAGTCAGGAAGAGAGAGGTCAGTCACATTAAAGAGGCTCTATGGCCGGCAACAACTTTGGGACAGCCGAGTGGGTCTATCTAATCTTTGATCCGAGTAATATCCGCAATGTCACCGAAGCATTCAGTCCCTCCCGCAGTCGGTTGAAACCTACGGTCCCTAAAGCTTCCGCTTCTGCATCTGCATCTGCTCCTGCGACATTGCCAAACCTCTCCCCTCCTCGAAAACAGATCGTCAGGAGAGGCACAGTTGGACGTATCCTTTGCCCCACGTTCCCAAGGCTTTCGGTCCCATCGACTCGGCTGCTTCTTACCGCAACTTTTGGTCTTCTACCAAGCTTTGTTTCATGGACGACAGATAGGCTTCTCAAACTCTTGAATGCCTCTGGAAATTTTCGCGAAATGATCTCGCCATAGCGAAGCAAAAGGCAGAATCCGAGTGCTGCTGCCCTAAAATTAGCTTCGCGTGCGGAGGGTTCCACCATCTCCGTTGCCGATGAATCCAACGTGGACTGATGGGCCCTGGCTCCTAGCTCCTGCCGCACCATTCCATGGGACCCTGACTAGCAGCCATGAACTGGCCCGCTGCCCGCTGCCCACGCGAATGGGGAAACGGCATCTATCTAATATAGGCCCGCTGCCCCGCTCCAAGTTCGCTACGCAGCTTGCGAAATTCCCCGTTGACGACTGCTCAGTAGCAAGACCAAGGCTGGAACAATCGGAACCACAATGGGAATACCTACCGAGGCTGTCGGGTCGCTGCCGCGCCCACAGTTCCTGCAAGACATCATTGCGCAGTACGAGCGAGGAGAGGCGTCGCAGGCCGAGCTCCTAATGGCCCAAGAGAAGGCGGCTGCCGACAGCGTCCACAGGATGCAAGAGACGGGCCAGGAGCTTGTCACCGATGGCGAGCAGCGGGTATGTCTCACACTCAATTGTGGCGAGGCGTGGAAGGTGACGTCGGAGAAGATGTGTTGATCCCACCAGGCTTCTTCGTTCGCTACTTATCCAATTATCGACACGCTTGGAGGAAAAGGTCTCGGTCCAAACTTTGCTCCAGACGGCCAACACTTTGCCTACTTTGATGATGGCCATCACAGACAGCTGCCCAGATTGGTTAGCGGACCATTTAAGTACAGGACATACGCCTATCAGTATCTGGAGAAGAGCAAGAGCCTGGCGAAGCGGTCTTCAATGAAGCAGGCAGTCATTGCCCCAAGCATGCTCTACTTGCTGTATCCACTTGAAGGTTGGTTGAACCCACTGGTTCGGTCGCTGGTGTTTAACCTTTTCCCAGGCGAAATCGAAGGTTACCCCAAGGATGAGTTCGTAAAAGACTTGGTCAACGAATGCGAAAAGGACATCCGAGGCTGCTTTGCCGCCGGCGCCAAACGCGTGAGCATTGACTTCACCGAAGGCCGCCTCACAGCAAAGAAGGACCCGCGCAATCCATGGACGAACGCCGGACTCCTCCAGACGTTTATCGACCTGAACAACGCGGTCCTCGCGCGATTCAGTCCCGAAGAGCGGCAAAACATTGGCGTGCATACTTGCCCCGGCGGCGATTGTGACAGCGTCCACAGCGCCGAAGTTCCATACCACGAGCTGCTGCCCAGCCTGTTCCAGATGGACGCAGGATACTTCCTGATCCAGTGCGCGAGCGAAAAGGACAAGGACAAGGTGTACCAGGAAATCGGCCAACACATTCGAAAAGACGCAAAGGGGGTCAAGCAGGTATGTAATAGGGGCCGTTTTGCCTGAAAGAGGAAAAGCACATACCGCTTACCGAAACGAAACGATAGGTTGCCTTTGTCGGCGTCATCAACCCGCTGAATCCAAAAGTCGAGACGCCCGAAGACGTCTGCGAACAGCTCATCGCGGCCTCCAAGCACATCCCTGTGGATCAGCTCGGTGCCAGTAAGGAGCCCTTTCACACGTCGTAGTAGTCGCTATCAAAGTACTGTACTGACTAATACACAACCACTAAAAGCCGACGACTGCGGCTTCAGTCCCTTCAGCATCGACGTCAAGCCCAAGCACGGCTCGCCAGACATCGCGCGCGACATTGCGTTTGAGAAGATTGCGAACAGGGTCAAGGGCGTCAAAATGGCCAGCGAAAAGTTGGGCTTGTAGGCAGGCTTGCCACTACGCCGACTGTTGATTTCGTACTTGAATTTTTTTGGTTTTTTTTTTTTTTTTTTTCCGGGTGGCGGGGGAAGCATGAGAGACGACGTGCGACGTTGGCGTTTGTCCTTTTTGATGACGGAAATCTGTTTGTTGTACGTAACTCTATCCTTGACTGTTCCACTACTGTTGGCGCGAAAAGAGGCCATCAGTGATTGAGTAACTGCTTTATACGGGTACTGGTGCGTGCTGCTGGATTTCTGCCTTGCGACTAACCCTTGGTTTGCGACCCTTTGTGATGAAGATTTGCTGCCGCCGCGGTGGTGCTGCCTGCCTGAGGTGGCGCTGGCGCGTCGCATCATGTGATGGGACCACGGGTTCGGCATCGCCTGCTGTTCCATCCATTCTCAGGGTCCTGTCGGATGTCCCCAGGAACCGGTTCTGTCCATGGTCCCTGAACCGAAAATTAACCTTTGTCGCAAGAGAGGCCATGTGGCGGAGGAATGTGGACTTGGTTTGTGTCGCGATGCGTCGGGGACGGGAGTGGAGAGGAGGCGAGCGCGTCGAGAAAGAGGGGGTGATTGGCAAGTTGGTTCGGGGGGCTGACCGACGAGAGAAGAGGGAGCAGAGGTGAGGTGGTGCTGTGACTGCAAGATCGGGAGGAGGGTAGGGTGACGACGACAACATGGCGTAAGTAGATGGGTAAGTAGGTAGGTAGGTAGGTAGGTCGGGGAAGTGACATGGAGGTTTGTGAATTCCTGATGCTCATGTCTGCTTAATCTTTCCTCTTTCCTCAATCCTTTCTCTATAGATGCTACGTAGCCATGCCTACAAGCGTGCATCCATCGCCCACACAAACTCGTCGTGCATGTATGTGCCCGCCGTCACCACCGATCCGATCGTCTAATTGACGACGAATTCATCGAGGAACCGGAGCCACTGATCATCGACAGCCGTGGAAAACGGCGAAGCGTCAGTTTCAATTCCATGACACGAGACATGAACACAAAAAAGATTGGTGGATAATGGAGACAAACAACCGAAGCAGAACAAAATAAGATGAAATGCCATTGATACCATCAGCATTGCCAACGGAGGGGTATATAGAAATGGGTACATGCATGCTTGCTTGATAAGAGGGGCCCAGAACGCTCACTTGCTCACTCGCTGCTGCTGCTGCTGCAACATGCCTAGCTACCTAGGTATTCGCCTGTCTGCCATAATAAACACGAAACTCCCCATGGAAGACATGAAGTCTTGGTGCAGGATCAAAAGCGGCAAAATCTCCTCAATGCTCTACCGGCCGGAAAAGCGAAGTGATGCGATGGCGCGATCAGACGAAAAAAATCGAAGCCGACGAGGTGCGATGCGCAAGTTGAATCGAGTCGAACTGCCAGACGATGCATCATCGCTCTAGACGCTGACAACAAGGCGAAAGTGAAATTGACAGACAGACAGACAGCAAACTCGAGGACACCGCAATCAAGCAAAAATCAAAATCAATCAATCAATCAATCAATCAATCGAATCGTATTTGTGGTCAAATCGCTCTGGGCAGTGGCCGCGTCACCAACTACTCCTCAGGACACGCCTCCCCAACCTCCTTCCACCCAGTGCACCACGAGCTTCAAAGAAGAGAAGTGTAAAACAGTAGAAACAAACTATGCCGACCCCGGCCCGGCCGAGCCCAGCCCTATCCTCCTCCGTGCCTCGATTGAACGACTTTTTGGGACTTACCTCTCCCATTTGACGCGGAAGGAGAAAAAAAGGCGCGGAAACACACGACGGCTGTCTGGCCTACCAAAAAACGACTGCTCCTGCCGACGACGATACGAAAGGGGGTATGTTGTGACAAAAAAAAAAAAAAAAAAAAAAAAAAAAAAAAAAAAAACTCGAGAGAGAAATGGCAAGACGAGTTTGCAGAGCAGTGCAGAGAGGAACAAGGTAAAAATATAGGAGCACGTTACATCATGATCTTTGAGGATCGAGACGACAGAACAAGACAGACAGGACAACGAACCGGCTTGCGAGAGCAAAAATTTTTTTTTTTTCGCTTCAGAAATTGAATCAAGAGCCTCGGCGCAGACGACCAACGGCAGGCACCGTCGTTGCCGCGCGGAGAAAGACATAACGAGAGCAGCAGCATGAACTATAAAGGAACCCCAGAGTCCGACAAAGAAATCCGTGTTGACATGCTTTGGTGAGTGCTTCCGAAACAAAAACCCCGTGGAGTCACTCGTCAACCCATTGAAGCAGCAGCAATTTAGTGAAACCCGTCGACCTCTAACAAAAAAGTGGACAACTACAGCATGAATGCCGACGCAAGGGAAGAAAGAGGAATCTTGCATCCCAGCTTTTTACAGAAGAGGGGCAGCGACCATACGGTAGTTATCCAAGCATGGGTAAAGATCTCGAGGATGACATGAAGTGGAGAGACGTAATCGGAGGAAGCTCGACCGTGGGCATTGCAAGGAAAATCGTCTAACCAGAGTAGCCCTGATAGCCGTTGTTGACTTGGCTGAAGCCACCAGGGGTCGGCTGAGCCCACTGCTGAGCTGCCGCGCTGCCGCGGCCAAAGCCACCAGCACTGCCGGGCATTTGCTGGTAGGGCTGAGCCATGGCGGGGCCGCCAAAGCCACCCTGGCTCTGAGCAGCAAATGGCTGAGCACCCGGGCTGGGTCCTGCTGCTGCCGTTAATAATGGAACTGCGAGTCTGGCCGTGAACAACTTACCCTGGGGAGAGCCCATGGGACCGCCAGGGCCACCGTATTGAGGGAAGTATGCACTGGGGGTAGGAGGATAGGCCGAGTTGGGACCACCGGCAGCGGGCGAGTAACCCTCGAATTGGCCGGTAGGGGGACGGTCCTTACCCCACTGCCAGGGATCGTCAGCAAGAATTGAACAAGAGAATGGATTGATACGTACGCTGCACTTGAGAGGACGGCCATTGACATTGTAGCCATTGAGCTGGCAAATGGCAATGGCGGCGTTCTCGTGAGTGTCCATCTTGATGAAAGCGAAGCCACGGTCGCTCTGGAAGCGCGTCTCAACCACGTAGCCAAAGTTTTGGAAAAGAGGAACAAGGTCGGCCTGGGTGGTGTAGGGAGTCAAGTTGCCGACGTAGACGGTCGTTTGCCATTGAGGAGTCTGGTTGACAACCATGTCGTACGATTGCACGCCATGGGTAGGGAAGTGGTGGTGTCCATACGGGGTAGTCGGGGTCATGCCCATGGAAGCCATTGCCTGCTGCTGGGAGATTGAGGGCTGGCCCTTTTGATTCGCCCAGTTGCAACGAATGGCACGGGAGCCAAGCCACTCGCCATCCATGGAGCTCAAGGCCTTTTCGGCATCAGAACGGTCGCGGAAAGCAACGAAGCCGTAGCCACGAGAGCGACCCGTCTTCATGTCCCACATGACGCGAGCCTCCGAGACAGGGCCGAACGCGGAGAAGGCCTGGAGTAGGACTTCATCGTTAACCTCGTTGGAAAGATCGCCGACAAAAATGTGGAAGTGGTTGGAAGTGTCCTCCTTGGGCTGGTTGTTGGACTGGTAAGCCCAGTTGACGCGGATTTCCTGGCAAACAAAAAGGTCAGTTGGAGCCGAACGGCTTGGCGTGCAATCAAACTTACGCTCTGGTGGACGCGACGGCCGTTGAGAGTCTGCATGGCGCGCTCGGCGGTGCCAGGGTCGTCGTACTCGACAAAGCCGTAGTTGAGGCCCTTGGAGTGGAATCTCTGCTGCGAAGAAAAATCAGTCTCGTTAGCAGTAGCTTCCGCAAACTGCAAGTGATGAGGAAGGCGCCAGCCAGGCCAGCGACGGAAGCCGCGAAGGCGCGCATTAGCAGCACTGGTAGCAGCGAGAAGGCGCAATTGGCCCAAGAGCGCACACGCGCTCGGACCCGTGTGACCAGGAGCATTGTTGGCAGCAGTGTTGACGCGTGTGTGGAGAAAGCGGCGGCGACGCGGCGAAGCAAAAGGTGGGGGCGCAAACATACATTCTTGTCGGGAATGATCTTGACCGAGACGACGTGACCAGCCGTCTCGAAGATTTGACGCAGGACATCTTCGGTCAGGCGAGGATCCAGCCCACCAACGTAGAGCGCACGCTTGTTCGGTTCGGGAGCTGCGCGACGCACGTAGCCGCCTGCAGAGGTAGGCGACATGACGCTGCCAGACATGGGAGAGCTGACGGCGGTAGGAATGGGATTGGTGTTTTGGGGGATTATAACAGGCGCGAGCGACGGCGGAGGCATGTGGCCCTGGGAGGCCTGCGGATTGCCCTGAGCACCATTGTCGTAGCCGGGAGCGCCAGCAGGTGCGGGCGGCGGAGGAAGAGAAGTGCCAGAGGCTTGCGGCTCAGACATTTTGAGATGGTGTTGGATGACTGTCGGGTTGATGAGCATTTGTCGGATCAGCAGGTCGCTCTGTGGCCTGCGTTTGTGGCGCGTGGGGTGGTGGTACTAACACAGACGAGTTGAAGGGAGCTGTGATGCGAGGGAGTGAGGAGTAAGAGGAGCTGAAGAAAGAGGATTCGTGGCGAAGTGGTCGATGATGGCGGTGGTGGAGAAGCGTGTTGCAGAGCAGAGTGCCGTGCAGAGAGCAGAGAGCAGCAGAGCAGAGCAGAGCGAACAGGCGGATGAGCGAGGGCAAGCGAGGTAGGTGGATAATCCGGCTCGCTGGAACCTTTTTGGGGGTAAGAAAAAAAAAGGAACAACACAGGGAAACCGGCGGAGGAGAGGAGGAGAAGAGGAGAGGAGGGAAGAAACAGAAGAGGAAGAGGAAGAGGAAGAGGAAGAAGAAGGAGAAGAGAGAAGCGTCGTTGTCGACGTTGATGAGGGTGCAGAGGTGGCAGGCGGACGTGCTGGTTGGGGGAGAGGGGGGGGGGGGGGGGGGGGGGGGGGAGGGTGAGGCGAGGTCGACAGCCAGGACAGTATCAGACTGAGTTCGGTTGTGGGGTGAGGTATCCAGGCCTAAGCCTGACAGGCAGGTGAGAGGACAGGGCGCTAACGACGGGCGGCCCGCCAGCTCAGGGCACCATCCATCGGCAGCGGCAGCGGCAGCGCCAGCGGCAGCGGCAGCGCCAGCACCAGCCCAGCCCAGCCCAGCCTAGCTAGGCAAAGTAAACACCACACACGTGCTAAGAGCCTCACCCACGGCTCCATCCACTAGCTGCCTGCATTCCTTACCCGTGCTTGACTCGACCTCTCCTCTCTCTCTCTCTCTCTCTCTCTCTTCCTTCGGCATCTTCATCATCCGCCATGTCCGCCAGTCTGCACCCTCCCCACTCGCTGCAGTTGCTCGACGCCCTTCAAACTTCGCTCAATGCCGCCGTCAGTCCTCTCACACCTAGCCATGCCATCCCACCTGCTCACTCGCGCAGCTCCTCGAAATCGCCTACTCGATGAAGAACCATGCTCGCCCCGAACTCAACCACCTTGCCATTTCCAGTGCAAATCCTCAGAACCTGCCAGGCCCCAAATACAACAACCCGGCCCTGACGGTGCACGTCGACCGCTTTCACGTCTCGCTGGATGAGCTGGAACGCGAGCTGGTACTGTCCACCCTCGTCCCGTCGTCTGCGCACTGCGCATACTGACCATGCAACTACCCTTAATCCAGTTCCGTGCCCAGTCAGTCCTGCGTCGTGACGTAGCCGTCCACCGCGCCGCCCGCGAAGCACGCGAAGCCGAGGAAGCGCGTGCCGCTGCTGAGGAGGCGCAAAAGCAGAAAAAGGCACAGGAGCAAGAGGAACAAGAAAAGAAGGCTGCTGCCGCCGCTGCCGCCGCCGCTCAATCCAAAGCAGCGACAGCATCGCTCTCGCCGACCATGCACAGATCCGCGAATCAAGACAACGACGTAACCATGACGGGAACCGACGCATTCAATGCCTTGCCTTCGACCGCCGCGCACACAGCCGCCACACCAAAGACGCTGCCCAACAACCCCGCGAACAAGCCGCTAGCCGTCGAAACGAGCGCTGCATCCAATGCGCACACTGGTGCCGCGCCAGAGACTGCTGGAACAACGACGGGCAGTGATGACATGTTTGGACGAACCCCGACAATAGCAGGACTCAATACTACAGACCTGGACAGCATGTTTGAGGACCTCACCAACGACCAAGACAATGGCGGCGAGGCCGGCGACGGCTTCGGCGACAACCAGCAGGGGGAGATTGACTTTGCATTGCTGCCGGGGCTGGAGAGTTATGCCAACATTGACTCAGGTGGTGACAAACAGCAGCAGCAACAGGAGCAGGGGACGGAAAAACCCGATGAAGGCAGCAAAAAGGAAGACGAGGGCGCCGGCGACATGTTTGATTTTGGTCTCGGGTCGACAGATCAAAACCAGAAGCAGAGTCAGGGGCAACAGCAGCAGCAGCAGCCGGACAAATCGACAAAAGACAACAAGCAAGACAACGGCGCCCCTAACCAAGACCAAAAACAAGAACAGGACCAACAACAGCAACAAGACGCCGACGCCTTCAACCCTGATTCGTACGCCAACGATTCGAGCTTTGACGACATGTTCAATTACGCAGAGTTTGACTTGGGCGGAGACGGCGCCGGCGACGGCACGGGCACTGATACGGCATTCGACGACGACTTTTTCACTATTTGAGCGGGCACGAGTGAGACTGGGTCGCAGACTAGGTGATGGCTCAGAGGCCTGGTGGTCTCACGTGGCTTGTGCCACAGCACTTCCAATTTGCCCAACATCCCAAACCTGGAGTTTCGGAGAGTGCAAACGGCGCAGCGTGCTCTAAGTGACCCGCCTCCGTCCGGACGGATGAGACAACTGAGAAGGAGATGAGGACGACGAGAAGAGACCAACGTTCTCCCAACTCGCTGCCAAGTGTATCAGAGACACAACCCAACATCCGCATCGCCATCCATTGGAAACACGGATGTGTCTGCATCTGGCTGGCTGGCCGACCCAACACCACCGAGCCGCCATCAGTTGGGAGCTGGGCACGTTTGTCCACAAAGTCCTTCCGATATTTCTCCAATCAAGCGAGCCAGCTAGGTGGACTCGCAATTCAAAAGGCGACATCTCAGAAGAGGAGGAAGGACAGGAGGTGAGGTGAGAGGAAAATAGAGATGGATGGAAAATGCAACGAACGCATCGCTCTCCTGCTATTGGTAGGTCTGTTTGGCTCTTCACCAGCAGTGAAGCAGAGTCGTGCGCGAAACGAGAAGGAGAAGAAGAAGAACAAGAGCGGCGTAGACGCAGTGTATTGTACGTATGGGTATTGAACACGAGAGAGAAAAGCTCAGGACAGGCCAACCAATCCTTTCAACGACCAGGGAGGAAAAGTGACGTATGCTAAGAGACGATTCGTGCACATTGGTATGCCACCAGTCTGCCACCTACCTGCCTGCCTCAGCTTTCTGCCAGCCCCCCTCCTCCTCGCTGTCTTCTCGCTCCTTCATACATCGTCCGCCTGTCAACCGGTCAATCCCATCCCACCCACGTGCTCGGATAACGCACCTAGATAAGGTTTTCGAGCAACCACGGTACGGTTCCCAGGTAGGTGACCCAATCACCACCACCACCACCACCATGACGATCACCACCATGACGAACCTCCCCGTCGCGGGCCTGACAAGCACGCGGCAGAAACATAAATATATCGAGTAGGTGAGTGAGTGAGTGAGTGAGTGAGTGAGTTAGTACCTATGTGCCTTGAATACCTACCTGCCCACCCGGTATCTTACCTTGTCTGGGTATCAAGGGAGAGGGGGAGGTAGATAAAGCGGGAAAGCGGGAAAAGGAAAGGGAAAGGGGGGAGGAAAAAGGAAAGGGGGGGAGGAAAAAGGAAAAGGATAAATAACATTGCGATTGTAATGGCAACCATGTCGTGGAGACGAAAGACCACGGGTTGATGGGGAGGAAAGGAGGATGGGGCGAGCAAGTCGCGAATGAGAACCGCTGCAAATGCTGCACTTGCAAATATTGTTCATCGACGGCGGCAGGACGGGAACGCGCACACAAAACATATATAGGCATGAGCATGTATGAATATATGTCGAGCCTAGGTATTCAACCTACTTACTGTGAGAGCTACCGCCTGCCTACTCACCTACGTCCCAAACTACATACATCCCCACGTACCCATGGACCAATCTTAAAAGCCTCCCCCATACCAGCAAGCAAGTCAGCAAGCAAGCCAGCAAGCAATTTATATAAGTAGGAGAAAGGGGGATTGGTCGAAGCAAGACTAGTAGTGAAAAAAGCCTCATGTGCTAGAGCCGCAAAGCCCCATCAGAATTACCATCTCTGAACCTGAATCTGAACCTGAAACCTGAATCCCAGCCCGTGTGATGCCAATACCGGCCATAGATACAAAGGTGAAAAACCGGCAAGAAGGACTAAAAGCCAGCAGACGACTCCTCCGCCGATTGACTGGCTGGCTGGAGCATCCACGTCCTTACCAGAGAAATAAAACCCGGGTTGAGGGGATATCGTGTAGATACAGTAGAAAAAGACCCCTGATCCAGGAGCCATATTGTGTGTAATGTGAAAGATGAAGCAATCCCATGCCGATTGTGCCGGGAGGACTAAGGCTCCGGACGCCCATGCGGTAGCCGTGAGTGCTGCCTGGGCGGAGAAAGGTAAGAAACAAACATGAAGTCGATAACCGCTGGAATTATAAAACCGTTTGAGGGGGAATCTGGGAAAAGAAATGTAAGCCACCGACGCCATAATGCCACTGACCCGTTAAAACTCTGTCCTGGCGAAGTGAAATAGTAGATGTGGCAGTAAAGGATGCTGCGTGGACAACCTTGTTCGTGACAGCCATCGGAAACGTCAACCTTCGACAACATCATGCCGGTCGTGGCCGCCGGGCTTGCCTCTTCGGCCTTGCCCCCTTGTCTTCAATGTGATGTGCTCCTCATTTTTCCAGAGTAATGTCCGGAAATTCCGCAACATCTTTGTCCACTAATGCGGCCTGTAGCTGGTCCATCACCTTCGGGTCGACACAGCCCTCCCACGTCACGCTTTGAAGCTTCCTGTTGGCCATACGCTCTGAAGTAATGTTTCCCAAGATACTAATACCGTACCAGTCTGAGGGCCAGACCGATTCTATATCTCGGACCCATTCGCCGTCTATGATTTTGATGTGCAGCGTGCGCAGTGAATGGCGGACCTTGAAATACTCGACTAGCTCTGAGAAGAGATACTTCCAGTCTCTCATCGTGTCGCGCGACCAGCGGCTGTTGATTTCCAAGCGCAAGTGGCGCACCTGCTGCAGGGTGGTCTTGGTAATGAAGTTATCAATCTTGGTGCCAGGAGCTGTCGAGCGTGGCGGCGGCGCCGAAATGGTCAGGGGCCGGTCCTTGAGGTACGTGTTTACTTCCCTGGAGAGTTGCAGATTGGCGAGAACGATGGACGGCGTAGTAATCGGAGGCTCCATTCGTGAAAGACGATTTGGATCTGGGCCTTTGACCGCTTGATTGGCGCGTACAAGCGCGCGGTCGGCGTCGTTCCAGTCGAGGACAAAGCCAAGCATACGTTGACGGACTTTTTCAGGGAGCTTGAGAATGTATGCCGGTGGCATTTTCATCAGATTCAGCGCATCTTGGGCATGCGGCGCAAGGAAGCCGCCAATGGTGACTTTCTTGATTCCTCGAAGGGTTGAAACAGTCTCCATGAGCATCTTAATCTCATCCAAGAAGTAGCAGTGTCCGCTCTGTGGGCAGATGCTCAAGTGCGACATGACGCCCTCGGCGCTCAGGTCAATTGTCAGCTCCTGCAGGTGATGCTCCTCGTTCCAAACTTCGACCGCAGACCTGATGACCTGGAAAAATTCGAGCAGGTCGCACCAGATGTGGTTTTCGCCGTGACGCAAGTCGCGTGTAATGTTGACCTTGCGCAGGTTTTGCAGCAACGGCCGACAAGCGATGTCGGTTATGTGTGTGTTTGGCGTGGTCGAGTGCGGAATGGTCAAGGTCTGGCGGTGAAGGATGTATTGTGCCTCGCGGAATATTTGCTTGTTGACCATGAGGATACCCGGGGTTGACAGGGCATTCCAGTGGACGAAACCTTCATCCAGAACGTGGGCTTCATAGTGCTTGTTCACGGTGCGGACGACACCGTCAAAGTCCAGGACGTAGAAGTAGATCATGTTGCGCAGCTCGGCGGGTAGACGGGGGAACGGGAATTGGGTGCGCATGAGGGCAGCTTTTGAACGCGTCAAAATGCTGCGCCCGGTGAAGTGCCTCTGATTGGAGGCTTTGGCCCTGGTGGTGTCGGCCGAGGGAGTATTTGGAGTCGAAGGGGGGTATTTGACCACCTTTGAAGGTGGCAGGGTTGCCACAGCGGCACGGCGTCGCTTCCCCATTTTATCTTAGGAGACGTAAACGTTGGGTTGATGGTAGACCCAGAGTTGGACAAAGAGGAGCAGACGGTATCCTAGTGAGCGGCAGCGAGGGATACCCCATTCGAGGATTTAAGAGAACCTGTCCCTAGGGAGGCAGGGCGGCGCAAGAGAGGGAGCAAAGGTCAGGCACGGGTTGCGGCAAGCTGGGACGTTGAAGAGAGCCGGCGGGCGACGTTTTGAACAGGACGGCCGTCGGCGAGTTGAGCGCTCCAAACAGGCCAACAGCCAGACAGCCGACTTGAGACTTGGGAATCCACGGGCTGTGAGCAACGGAAGCGTCTCGGGACGGGGGTGGATGTTGGGGGGTCGGGGAGAGGGAGACGACGACGAGTGCTCCAAGCTTCAACACGGTGGGCGGATGATGAGGCTTGGGTGCCGTGGTGTGCATGCAACAGGACCAGTGACTGTCTGAGGTGAGGAACTGAGTCGTGTCGGAGGCTGAGAAGTGAAGTGAAGGGGGGGGGGGGGGGGGCTTGGTGCTTGGTGCTTGGCAAGGCTGGCAGGCGCCGGGGGGGGGGGTAAAACGGAAACACCTGCATGGCTTGCGCACTTGGCCCGTCCGCTTGAGGAGCAACACAGGCACGGACATGACGACCAACTCGCCGTTTCTACAATCCTTCAACGCATTAGACTTGATGCTCATGAACCCCCGCCGTCCATCTCATGTCGCGTGTGCCACGTCTTGGGTTTGGTCGACCCCTTCCTTGCCCCCGCTACGCTACGCCGCTGCGCCGTTTCGTTTGGCCCCAATCTTGTTGATTCCTGTCCAGGACAGGAGTTGCGACCTCTTGTGAAATGCACCCAAACACCTGTCCATGTTTAATCAAAAAGTGCATTCGTCATCAGCCGTTGATAGAACTCGTGCAGCTAGCAGCTGCGACCTTAAACAATCGACCTGGTTAATCCCCAGCGCCACGCTATGCAAAAATCAATCCCTTTCAGGTTCAGGCTTCAGCCGGCGCGCCTACACCAAGGCCACCTCCTCGTTTTCCGGTGTGGCGGCCACTTCTCCGTCCTGAGCCGCTTCGTCATCCTTTTCCCCTTTGTCTGAAGTCGCCCCATTGGCCGACTTCATGACCTCGTCCACAAGCGTCGTGAACTCCTCCAAGTGAGCGTTTTGATCGCCATCTGCGCCCTGCCCTCCGTCTGTCAACTGCAACCCATTGCCTCCTGCCGAAAACCAAAAGTTGTCCAGCGCGTTGGACGATGTCATTGGATCCTCGTACAAGGAAAAGTTGAAGCCGTTGTTCCCTTGCGACGGCGAGCTCGGCACTGGGAAATCCGAAGTGGGAAATAGGTCGACGTCAAAATCGCTAAAATCAAAGAGGCGTGCTGTGCCGGGTGAGCTGAGCCAGTCACGGGCGCGCGATGCAGATCCTGGCGACTTGAACAGCTCCTGTAGCGACGCCGAAAGCGGTGTGCCGTTGGCTTTTGGCGTCTTGATAGTTTTGGATGGCGTGAGGTTGAGCAGGTCCGCTACAACCTTGCGCGCCGACCCCTTGGGCGTCAGGGCCACGCGATTGCCTTTTGAACCCGGAGTCCTCAATGCGTCTTGGACAGAGCGTTTTACAGGCGTTGCCGACTTGGAGGCGTTGTTGCTGCCTTCCTCAAACAGATGCGCAAAGCTGCTGTCTTCATCGCTCGGAGGCGGCATGTTCTCTTTATCCTTTGCATTGGCAGAATTCCCAAAATCAAGGGGAGGGGGTTTCTGACCAACAGTGCGTGACAAGTCGCCCTTTTCCTTGCCCTTCGCTCCGTCTGCAAGTGACTTGAATTGCCCGTCCTTGCGAGGAGATGGAAAGAGTAGACGTCTGGTTGGCCTCTCGGATGGTGAATCTTCCTCGACATTGATCGGAGACTCCTGCGACCCAACAACCCTTGGAGGACTAGAAAAGACTTCACGTCCCGCCGATCGTCTTGCTTGGTTGGCTTGGGTCAATTGCAATTCCACCTTGCCGTCCAGGGGCTGCCAGCTTGCTGCCCTTTGTCTCTTTGCCGGACGCGTACCCTGATCATCTCCAGCCAGGTCTTGCTCTGGTAATGGCTCCGTCTTCTTGTTGTTTGTCTTTTGGGATGTCGAGTCTTCATGCGGTTCTCCATTCTGAGGCGTGCCCGCTTGTCCTGAGGTTTCTTGCTGGGCCCACTCCATCATGTCGCTCGGGTAAGCGGGATCAGTGCAGAGACTCGACATGGGCTCCTCCATAGCGTCCGAAGCACAAGCATCCTTCTTTGGCGGATTCCGCTTCCTGGGCCGTCCGCGTTTCCTCTCCTTGACTTTGGGTTCCCATCTCGCAGGAGGTCGCATTGTGCCGGCCTTTGCAAAATGCAGCCCACAAGGATTGCACAGCTGCATCGGCGTGTAATCATTGTTGGCCTTGTCTTCGTTGCTTAAAGACCTCTTATACAGCTTGTACCTAGGCCCAGCATTCTCTTCATCTGGTCCAGGTACTACAATCTCGTAGCCAGCAATAGCACCTGGTTCGTCAAGCGAGGTCGCAATGCTTCCCGGTATGCCCTCGACCACTTTGTAGAAAGCTTTGCGCCAAGTAGGTGTCTTGATTTCTCCACAGACGGCGCAAAAGTCAGGCATCTTGCCCTCCAAAAGACAACCTTGGAGCTTGTCCTCAATAGCCTTCTTGCGCTTCGCTCCAGAGCCACTACGAAGGATGGAACCCGCTGGGGATGCTGACCTCGAAGCGGACTGCGGCGGTTGAGCATTGCCAGAAACCTTGCCATCACCATTGCCTGTTGAAGTGCTGGCAGACCCGGTTTGAGCTGGCGGAACATTCTTTGGCTTCGAGACTTTTACTGCTTTCTGAGAAGAGCCCCCAACAGACACTTGCTCGGACTGGGCATTTGGGGCAGCGGTTGAGGCAGATACCGGATTTACGGGAGGGCTCGAGGTCGGAACGGGAGAAGTTTGATTTGGCGTAGGTTCCGGCTGTCCTTGCTCTGAAGTGTGAAGTACCATCTGGCTCGGCTCAGCTTGTTGCTGAGGCTGTGATTGTCGTTCTTGGCCCGGAGGCAACTGCATTGGTATGGGCCTTGGCGAATCGACTCGGAGTTGCTGCTGTGCGGGAGGTAGGTTTTGCCATGATGCAGGAGCAGGGGGAACGCTCATTGGTCTAGGCTGATGGATTGGGCCGAGATGAGGGCTCGAAACCGGGCCTGGTTGGTAGTGTGTTGGGGGAGCTGCAGTCATCGGTGCGAGTTTGTGTTGGGTAGGGGGTGGAGGAGGTTTTTTCGTATTGTTACGCTTCCTGCCTCGCGTCTCGGGTTTCCTAATCACCACGTCGCCATCCGACGACACAGCACGGACAGCGGCGGCGGCAGCAGCTTCTTCAACTTGACGTTGCTTATAGTGCTGTTGACGGCGTCCAACTCGCGTTGGCAGCATTTCAGGGGGACCAGGAGTCTCTATCTTCCACTGATCCGAAGCAACAACTGTTGGAGCCTCGGACGTCGGATGATGTGCCCCATGATACCTTCTATTTTCGGTCGCCATCTCAGGTTCGAAAACTGAACCGCTCATAAAACCAGAGTCATTGGTGCAGGGAAAGGTTGGCAACCCTGGACTAGAGGGTGCTGGGGAATTGTGATTGGGAGGACAGATTGGTGGCGATGATGGGAATTCGGCAGGGGAATCTTCTGCATCGGCCATTTGGTCATCCTCCGAAGCCACACCAGATTCCGAATACGGCCCCCGTTGTCCATACTGCGTGCTTCCGAGTGACGACTCCCTGCGGAGGGAGCTGACATTCATCGTTGCGCGGGCCCGTGCTCCGGGCAACTCGGTCGGCCTAGGAGTTGGGGGGCGCTGTGGCGGTTCCAGGGCGTTGGAAGGTCCTTCGCTAGCCAAGTTGATGGGCGCCGGCTTGTGTACGCGGACGGAGGCGGCGTTGCTAGCAGTGATGCGAAGCGTATCTGCTCTTGGCCCAAATTGAGATTTTCCACGCCAATCCGCCTGCACCACACGCGCTCTTTTCCTAGGTGGACATTCCTCATGTTCCAGCTCTTGATTGCGATTCTGCCCACAGCTCGTTTCCGATGCGGGCTGCGCGAATGAAGGCTGCTGGGAAAAGGGACGCTCGCTAGTATGAGAAGCGCTCGAAGCTGGCCGCGAGTGGTCCCTCTGAGGTTGCTGGAAAGCCACCCCAGACCGCATGCTCGCAGCAGGGCTGCATGCTCTGCTGCCTTGGCGGCTTTGACTCATAGGCTGGGCGGCATACTGGTGACTGCCGCGCCTTTCTTCATGTGGCGACGAACTTTGAGTCAATAGTTGGTGCAGTGATTCTACGCCACCGGGGTTGATACGTTGAAGCGCTGCAGATTGCGGAAACGGCGTGCCTTGAAGATGAGCGGTGATTGTGGTGATGTCCGGGTTGGTTTTGAGAAAATTCATCCACGCACTGTGATCGAAACCCTCTGGAATAAACTGGCCAAGGCTTCGGTACTTTTCCATAGTCTCGAGGTAATCGCTCTGGAGAATCGTAGGAACAGGCACCAGTTTCAGTTTGACCTCCAAAGTCTCCTTGATCCCACCGCTGAAGAGACCCAAAATGTTTTCGCGTACTTTTCCCGTGACCATGGTCTTTTGTGTGTTTGAAGGCGCGTCCAGGGCCGGAGAAGCGGATGCCAGGATCCACGAAAGCATGCCTTGGCCGACGAGTGGCGTCTCATATTCGGAGTAGTCGTACGCGTATACTGTGAAGTCGTGTCCGAGTTTTGCAACGAGCTCTGGACTGAATAAAATCATGCGTCAGCCAGGGGAGCTAGCACCGCAACATTTGACGCGTACCTAGCGGACACAATAGCCTCGACACAGGTCCGGAGTTCAATGACGCCAACCTGGGTCTCATCGTCGACCAGAACCGTGGGTATGTTCAACGCGTTGGGGAGGCGGGCGAGGCAACACGTCTTATGCGAGTCGTCGAATGTGTAGAGTACCTTGACTGTTGGATTGTTAGGCAAGCCATTATCAAAACAGGCCGGGGAAGAGGTGGCAACTTACCACGCATGACGCGCTTCTGAATGCCGGCGGTCGGGTCATCCTCTTCTTCGCCTACCGCAGCCGGCACGTAACGAGGCGACGGCTCCCCATAGGTGAAGGGGGAGGACATGTTGAACCAAGGTGGGATGCATCCACGTTGGGAAGTAGACAATGGTGTGTGGAGAAGCAGAGTTGGGCCGGGGAGATCGACGATTTTAAGGTAGGGTGGGTGAGGTGGAGGGCTACCCGTGTCGCGTCTCAAGGCGATGTTTGAGAGGCTGGCGCGCGTGTCTGGTAGGGCCCCAGCTCAACCGAAGCTTTGCAGGACGCGAAGCGCTGCAGCCAGGACGCGTTCCTCAACAGGAAAAGAAGAATTTGGCAAAACAAACAAACTCTGGCTTTTCAATGATAGCGACGCGATTGATGGCTGGAGAAGCTCGCTTGAACAGGAGCATCAAAGAAGATTAGAAATGATGATCGGATGTCTTCAGTTGCCGGATGTGACGATGGATGGTCGAATGTGTGCACGGACACTGATTGGACAAAACACGACGGGACGCGTCGGGTCTTGTCGGTCAAGGGTGTGGCGCATGTTTGGCTGTGGCTTGTCGCGTTGCGGAACAATATATCCCCCATGTCCGAAGAGCACCTCAGGCAGCGTGGACCATCATTCGCATCTCCGTTGCTCGTTATCCGCCAGCCCAACCATCCCAACTTCGTCCAATCTCACGAGCACAACTGCACATCCTACCTTCACCATGGCCGACGCAAAGATCCAGTGAGCCATTTCCAAGCGACTATTCAAATTCAAATCTAACGCTGTTATAGAGAACTCATGACCAAGTCGCGCGACCAACTCACGTACGCCTCGCTTCAAAACCACACATTAGCTCGACTAACAACCCCTCAGCGAGTATGAAATTGCCCAAGTCGAAGAGTACGAGTTCCAGCAAGGCCCGCTCTCCATCCTGCAAACCGCTGTGCGCCAGCACAACCAAGTCCTCATTTCGCTCCGCAACAACCGCAAGCTGCTTGCGCGCGTCAAGGCCTTCGATCGTCACTGCAACATGCTGCTCGAGAACGTTAAGGAGATGTGGGCTGAGAACCCAAAGACTGGAACCGGCAAGCCTGGCGTGCGCATGGTGAACAAGGACAGGTTTGTTAGCAAGATGTAAGTCGGCGACTTGCAGCCAATACGCCACCTCAAGGACTTTCGGCAGTCCGCTAACTGCCGTCAAACAGGTTCCTGCGCGGCGACAATGTCATCCTCGTTCTTCTCAGCTAAAAATCCCCGGGATGTTCCCTTGGGTCTGTTCAAATGGATTGGGTGTGGGCACAACTTCTGGCACGGCGTTGGTAGTATCGGATACCAAATCACGATTTGACCTACGATCCGGGCTCTCGCCATCTACTCCTGGCTTCAATTGACCAATTGTCAATGTACGTTGATTCGGCTGCTACGGACATGGCCCAGAAGCTGGATTCTAAATATGTGGCAGTTCGCCCTTTGATCCTTCGAACCCACTCGCCAGACCGCTCAAAAACTGGCTCAATCCGTGCGCGCCAGGATCTGGGACTTCTTGCCATCCTTCGGTCCCAACGTAGACCGTCCGTCCCAAACTTGCCTTCATTCCCTTTGTTCCTTTGGCCCCGACCTCCGCTGCCCGAGCCGCTGACTTGACATCGCCAGTCTTGGCCATTGTCTCAACGAAAGGATAGAGTGCGTCTACCAAAGTGCGATCTCCCGGTCTAGCAGGAGTGTACTTGGATAGAGCTTCGACGGACGTCTCAAGTGCCTTGGCCCAGTTCTGCGCCGTGACCGCCGTCGGCGACTTGGCAGACTGTATCCGAAGGCCGTGGGAGAGCGCATTGAGAAAGATAGCGTAAATTGCACCAGAAGTTCCATCCATCTCCTTTTCGACCACTTGGGTGATGTTGTTGACCAGGACTGCCGCGTCTTTCGGCGTCTCTATTTCCTTGAGCATTGCCAGGAGAGCTGACAAGAATTAGCAGATGTTGTGCCAGAGTAGAGATGGGGTCTGACCTTCAGCGCCCCTGCGCAAGCCAATGCCACAATCGCCATCTCCGACAATTGTATCGTATTTGGTCACCTCAGGCTCCGCCGCAATGACTTGCTTGAGTCCTGCTTCGAGCGCCTTTTGCGCCAGCGCCGGGTCGACTAGAATTTCCATTAGATTTCGAGATTCAAAGTCCAGACTCAAACACTCACGTTCCAGATTGCTTGATTGCACCGCGTCTTCTCCAGTCACATCCAAATCCAGAGTTCGATCAGGGCGCTCCTGCCATGTCTTGGTTCGCACGGCACTGGCCCAGCCCACTGCCTCTGCCGGTGCATCCAACAACTCGAGCAAACTTTGTCCTGCGCCCAGTCCGGTGTCTGCAGTCTTGAGCAGCGACACTGAAAAGCCGAGGCCGTTCAAGCTGGTCATAAAGGTTCCTGAAAGCACTCTCTGAGGCTTAATCTTCCAGTCCTTTTCGAGCTGCTCCACGACTTCCGCAACAACGCCTCCCAATTCAAGCGGGCTCACGCCTCCCAGGTTGTTCACCAGCAACACAGTCTTGTCTTGTTGGCCATTGAAGTTGATAAAATTGCGATCCTTGTCCGAGGGGTCAAGCAATTTGGCCAACATATTCTTAACAAGCGCCGGTAGATCAACCTCACGACGCTCCGAGCCAGCCTCATTGTGGATGCCCATACCAATCTCGACCTCGGTGTCTTTCAGATCCTCATCGGATGGTTCGGTAAGGACGCGACCGGGGACGTGGACGTGGGCCAATGAGGCGCCGATAGAGGCCAAATTTGCGCACACAAGTCGGGCAACGTCTGCTACTTGTTGCAGTGACGCTCCTTGTGCTGCCAGCGCGCCCGCGATTTTCTGGACCAAGACTGTACCAGCGATGCCGCGACGTCCGACCTTGCCGCCCTGTTGACGACCCACGCCTACGTCGTCAGCAACTACGACCATCTGGGCGTCGATGCCGCTTGCGCGCGCCTTCTCGACAGCCATGCCGAAGTTCAGAACGTCGCCCTGCGCCAAACACCGTTAGGTCCCTGCTGCGCACGACAATTCGTCCTCTGAGAACTCACAGTGTAATTCATCACGACCACCAAGACGCCCTTGCCCCTAGGGACGCGCCTCAAGATACATCGTCGAATCTGCTCCGCATTTGGACTTGCAAAGATTGTCCCAGAGACCGCAGCTGCCAGAAAGCCATCGCCGACGAAGCCCGCAAACGAAGGCTCGTGTCCGGCGCCTCCGCCTGAAACGATCGAGACGCGAGGAGAGGCTTGGGAATCGGGTGACGGCCGCCGGTACACGATTTTGTTCTCTGCATCAAGCGCGACGGAAGGATTCGTGTGCGTCGCTGCCTGCAAGGCGCGGTTGACGAGGTGCGTCGGGTCGTGAACAAAGTGCTTTGCTGGCGCGGCGTTAGCCATTGTGAAGGAAGTATTTCCCTGATCGTTTGGAGCTCGTGGTGGCAGTTGGAGTGGAAGCTGCAAAAATCAAGAGACGGAATGCAATGGTTGATGTACGCAGGTGGGGCATGCGGAGAGGGGAGAGCGGGGTAGGTTGGTGAGGTGGTCGGTTGGAAGCTACGAGCGCTTTACCCGCTCGCCAAACATACCTGACATGCTGGCAGGATGACAATTGGCTCGAGAAAAAAATTGCACACAGAGAGAAGAGCAGAGCGACCATCAATGGCAATACGACGCAAATTTAAGCAGAGCACGACACCTGGAGATCAGCAAAGCAGGTAGAATTGTTGAGCCTGCCAGACCTTCCCTACGGACAGCCAGCCTGCCAGCCAGCCTGGAATCCAATCAGCTCACGCGCGCCCTTCCAAAATTACACCCCACCGAAACGGCATCCTGGACGCGCCTCGTGGTACTCACGAGACTGGGAACAGCGGTGCTGGTGAACTGGACTGTGCTGTGCCGCATGCACAGAGGGTGGGAGCGACAAGAACCGAAGCGGAGGAAGCTCTCAAGCTTCCCTCTTATCCACAGGCATCCATGTCAGCAGCCCCGCGAAAACCGAAGGCCATGGAAAAACGGCAACAGGTGATGCGAAATTCTTCCACTATCGACAGCTTTTTCCGGATTCCCAGAACGCTGACCAGCAGGTCTGCGGCGTTGCCACAACCGCTACTGCTGCTGCTGCTGCGCGGCGGCAGCGGCTTGTGACGATGCGGCAGACTGGCATCCCGGCAGCAATTTCGAGTAGCCCCTCCCCTCACTCTCTTCCTTTCATGCATCCGCCGCCGCCACCCATCCAAGCGCCTGGAACCAAGCGGCAAGGTGATCCCCGTCGTCTTGGCGGCCAGCGAGCGTTGATACTTACTGTCCATACCTACGCGAAGGACCTGACCTGACCTGACCTGACCAAGACCCGACCCCACGGCGGCTGCCCAACCGTGGTCACCATGCCTTGGCCATTTTTGGGCGCAACACGCGCAAGTTATTCCCCGCGCTTGTGCTTGGTGCACTCGGATAGAGTTGGTTGGGTCGTGAGTCGGTCGGTGATCGATGCTTGTTCGGCAAGGAAGCAGTCACTTACGCGTTGGACGGGCGATTGCTGCTGCTGCTGCTGTGCGCGCCTCTCGCTGCAAAGAATAATTTCTCCCCTCGTGTGCCGTTGGAGGTCAACGGATGCGGTAAAACGACGCGCCCCGCCCCGCTGCGGCAGGGAGTGGGACCGCGCGATCTCTGGAGGCGGGGCTACGGGGAAAAAGAGGCGAGCTGTCTGGCGGCTGGCCAGGGTGGGGGCCTGAGCCGTGGCAGTGGTCGACGTCGCGCAACGACGCGCCCTTGTACAGCTCGCCGGCGCGTTTGCTCTGAAGCCGCGCTCGTCTTTTCTGTTTTTGCCAGGGCGACACAATTTCCTTCGTTTGTGCGCAGACTGGGTCAGTGATGCGACGCACACGGTCTAGACACGATGAGCAAGAGCTTGGAGGCCCGGGTTCTCAAAAGTATTCAATTGTTTCGTCCTGGAGCAGCAGATTGTTGGGTACAGTGTACACGAGTTTTGGGCGGCTCCTCTCATATCGTCATTCGGCTCTCATAACATCATCCGCATGTGAGTGTCCTGCTCATTTCAAGTCATAATCTGGGTATACAGTGGGCCGTCGCTGGGACGGCTTTGGGCATCTGCTCGCCGTTAGCCGCAACACTGCGCGAAGAGCCACTTGGTGTGACGGACCTAACACAACCTTCCCGTCGTTAATCAAGGTGGCCTCGGTCGAAATTTTAGTCGTCGCCTCACTTGCGCTTGTCGGCACTGGAAGCGCGTCAGCATCAACGGGTAGAGACATGCGGTGTGTGAGCGTGGGCGGGTGGCGTTTACTCTGCAATCTCGCCTTCGCACGCCGAGCGAAACTCCTCAATCAGCAGTTGCAAGAGGGCCTTGCCGGTCTTGTGGGCACCAATCCGCGAAAGCTCGTCGATCGCATTCCGCATGCGACTTTCGTCATGGGACGCGGCGAGGCTGTAGAGGCGGCGTGCAAGCTCCTGCTCTGTTGGAACATCCATGTTTTCAAACTTGTCCAGAGCGTCAATCATCATGACATGAAAGTCTCCCAGGTTGCTCGATCTGCGTTTGTCGCCTTTGCTCTCGGCGCTCCTGCTGCGTTCCGAATTCTCCTTGTTGCGGGCCTCGACAGTCTCCGCGAAATGCACGCGCTTGGTGCTTGGAGGTGACGTCTTCAGAATGGATTGCGGAAAAGGCTGGTGCGAAGGTACCACGCTTGGAGGCGGGCCACTCTGAACGCTCTGACGTCGAGGCCGCATTCCATGTTGCTGAGTCGACGGAGGCGGTCCAGGTGTCAAGCTAGGGACGCTGTATCCACGGCTGTGGTGATGGGAAGAGTGTGACTGGCTGTGATGGTGCCCCGAGTGATGTTGAGGTGGAGGGCCAGGCGGAGGGCCAGGCGGAGGGCCAGGCAGAGGACTGTGAGTCTGTGGATGGTATCCTGGGTACTGGGTGTGCGGAGGAGCTGGATGGTTAGTCCAAGGAGGTGGGTATATTGTCTGGTTGCTGCTGCGGCGACGACTCGGCGGAGGTCCAGGTGGTGGTGGAGGAAGATTGGCAGCGTGCAGCCCCGTGGTTGGAACAGACATGCCGCGAGGACGTTGGTAGTGGGGAGGAGGATGTTGAGGATAAGACATTTTTGTCGTATCGGTGAGTTTAATCCTGTTTACGCGTCATTGAAGAGAGTGTTTCGAGAGGAGCGAGCGACGACCATCGGGGAGGAATAGTGAGGAGGGTGAAAGTGACAATGGCTTTACCTGTTGACAAACCTTGGACAGTGGTGAGGTGAGCACCAACAAGGATAGCTGGTTAAGGAAACAAATGCAGTAGGCAGAGAGTGGCGGATGATGTCCACGTTGTGTGTTGTCTCGGGCACGAAGCGGGCGCCGCGGAAACAAAAACGTCGAGCTGGTCTGTTTCAAAAACCTCTGACGTCACGGGATGTGGACCGCGTCTGCCGCGTGAGGGCTGGTGTCAGGTGCGATCTCTATACCTACATGTGCCTACCTGGGGACATACTGCCTTGGTTGGAGGTGAAGTGAGCTGTCGGGTGCCCGTGCTCTTCTGACGAGACGGCTGCCCAGCTTGGCTACCCATGGAAAATCAACCACCGCACCCATACTGTACGATCGCTACCTACCTTCACTCTCACTCGTCCACAGCAGCCGCATTGCATCCTTCAATCTAGCTCCTCGGATTACACAGGAGAGAGCTGCCGAAGAGTCCAGTCCGTCTTGAAACCGCCCAAGATCCACCATGTCAGACGGCTGTGCAGAGACTAATGCATTCGCTGCCCAAGGCTACCCTGCATCGTGGCCAGCATGCAAAAGTCGCCAAGGTACACCAAGGCCGTCATAAAGGCCGGGGAAAGGGCATGTCGGAGCTTGCATTTTCTGTTGAACAACCGCTAACTGGAAGCATCCCTACCTAGGTCCAAAGCATGATTCACAGGCTCATGAGCGAGCGGAATGAGACCAAGCAAGCCAACATCCTCCTCTGCCTGGAGAACGAGGAGCTACGGGCCAAGCTAGCCGACGCCCAAGAGAAGATCCTTGAGCTTCAGCTCGAGCTTGAGCTTGAGTCCCAGCTTCCTTGACCACGAACAACGCAGACATACGGGCTCCAGTTACCTTTATCAGCCCTGGACTCTGCCGAGGCAAAAGCTTGTTCGATGAAGCATCTTCAATTGGCAAAAGTACCAGCGAGAGAGCCCACATTTTCCTATCTGGCATCGTTGCCAGCTTGTGCGTGGCAATCCTAGGCCCGTCGCTGCTGGGGGATCACTCGGGGATACTTCCAACACTTCCGCACTGGTGGCGCGACCTTCTTCGGTTGACCAAATCTTATTTGGCAACTCGCAACTAAGCTTAATTGCTCCGTTCCGAAAGCTTGCAAAATCTGTAGAGGCGGAACCAAACCGATCAAATCCATCAGATTTCTCAGTGACATTTCCAGCTCTCCTTTCACGCACACGGCGAGATTGTCGCCCTCCTCGCGAATTCGACCAGTCGCCATCTAGCGGCACGGTATGGTAGCGAAAACGAGGGAATCTGATTCGGGGGGAGTGATTGGAGGCTCTGCGGTCATCTCTACTTCTGTGCGCGACGTTTACTCTGCACAGATTGCCTCCGTGGTGTTGAGTCTGCCAAAACCAGGTATCGAGTCATCAATGGAGTCAAGCTTTCAACACATGCAGACCACCTTCCAAAATTGATCATTGAAGCGAGCATTCCATACTGACACAGCGAGTTCGTGGCTCATCCATTGGCCTTGAGCTCGCACATTACGACAAGACCGGCACGCAATTGTGCCAATCACATTTCTTGACGAAACTTCCTCGCCAAGCAAGTGCTGCAATCGATTCAGATATGGACACTTCGAGTTATCATTGGACGACTGAGCAGTCTCGTTGTTATCTTGGTCCATCGATGTCCCTAGTCTGCTTCTGAAACGATAGAAGCAAAGTCAGTGAGCCAATTCAGACTCCCAGAATGGTTCTGGTGGTATCCAATTGGGAGCTCTGGCATCTTGAGAGGCCACGCCGAGGCTGGTCCAGACACTGAGTAGAGTCTGCTCGCTCGATGAAGATAAAAACTCTGTCCCTTCCATTTCTCCGGCTCCTTTGATTCTTGTCTTTAGAACTGGCCCCAGCTTCTTCGGACCCTCTCATACACAACTTTATCAGCTTTTAAACACTTTCATTTCTCCAAACAATCATGAAAGCCAAAGTGTCAAGCTCAAGGATACCAATTGGATCTGAGGGGGACCCACCGGCGGAATGGGCTCTTTATACAGGCGGCCTACCGAAACGCGGCACGCAGGAATATCACGTCGAATCACGATGGCCGCGGTACCGCGTTCTTAACAAAACTCACGCACACTCCGTGCTCTCCAAATATCATCGGGACGACTGTCCAGGTCAAATTCAAAGACAATACATTCAATATTATGTTCGAAACTTCGATTCTGAGGGATTCCTCGTGGACAGTGACCTGACTGCTTTGCTTCCGCGGGAAGCCCTCCCTTTGGGGCACAGATACGCGCAAATGAGCATGGAGGAATTGCATAGAGATGGAAACAAGAGACAATCTGCAGGTCGAAAGCAGAAAGCCATCAAGTTGGCCCTGTCGTCTGCGGCTACGAACTACTCGAAAAGCTCAGGCGGAAAAATCCACGCAAACAACACAAATTCCAAGTCTTCGACGTGTACCATTTTGAACACGTCGACGGGGACTGCGACGGGCAATGCGCAGCGGAAGGTTGCCTCAGCTGCTGCGGGGAACATCACCACTCCGACGACATTTGTCGCTGAGGGAGGTCGACAGTTGGGAGGACAAACTTCGGAGACGACTTCAACCAAGTCCAAGGTCAGCCGATCCACAAGACTGTTGCTCTAGCGAGACGACTGAAAAAGTCCAACAGGAACCGTTGGTCGTGCTCAAGCGGCTCGCGGAGCCGCAAAAGCTTCGATCGGAGGTGAAGAGACTAAAGACGGAAAACGACGAACAAGAGTCGAAACTCGAGGACCAAACTTTGGTCCTGGCCAAGTTGGACCAGACGCTCTGCCAAAAAATGCGCGAAGTTGATCAGTTGGGCGAGTCGGTCGAGGACTTGAAAAAGGCGCTCGAAGAAAAGGAGGAGGAGAAGTCGGCACTTGAGGACCAATCCCGACAGCAGGAAACGGAGAATTCGGAACTTTCGAAGAGATTGGAGGAGGTTGTGAATGCGAAACTGGCGATGGAGGCCGATCTGCAGCGCCAGATGGACAGGTGCGACGATGTTGAACGTCAAAGGGCGGCGCTCGAGGCAGAGGTGGGGGAGAAGAAGAGAAGGTTCGAGGGGATGGAAAAGATCGTCAAGCAGGCGGTCAGCGATCAACAGGATTCAATGTTGGAGCTGAAAGAAAAAGGCAAACGGCTGGAAGGACTGGAGAAGGACCTCAAGAAGGCCGACCGGGAAAAGGCAGCTATCGGCGCGGACCTGAAGAAAGAGCAAGAAAAATGTGAAAAAGTTCAGGATGCCAAGGACCGGAAAGATCAGCTGGCTGAGTCTGCGAAAAGATCTACTGCAAGGCTTCTTCACATCATCAACAGCATCTACGACTCGATTGGCGACGAAGGGACCGAGGAGAGAGATGAGATCCTGGGCGCCGTCAGGAACGACTTGGGAGGCTACTGGTATGATTCTCTGCTCACTTGGGGAAAATCTCTGGCGCAGCAGAAATAGGACAGGACTGCCGACTTTGTCTTTAGTTTCTCACGGCGTTGAAGGAAATGAGACTGGATATGACTACTCGTCCTGGGGAGTTTAGGTAGGAAAATGATATATGCCTTGACGTCTCGCGGACCTTGAAGTGTTTTGCGTCCTTGAGCTAGTGACTTGCCTGATCTACTCACGGTCATGGTCGTATCTTGCACGATGCTGACATGCTCGTCGTGGCTGTTGTTGTATTTTTTTTTTTTTTTTTTTCAGTCACGCTATTGGCTTGCTGGAAATGTTCGTTACCTAAGTCGACGAACAGGCTCAACATCTTAGGGTTCATGCCGTCGACTTTTTCCCTGGTGACCAATCGGACTGGCCGGTCAGGTAGCTTGCGGGATTTGTCCCCAAATCGCCCACTTTTTGAACTCTGAAGGTCAATGCCTGTTTTCTTCTTTGCAGCACTCACGGGACGCAGTCAATCAAACTCCTTGCAAGTGTTCTTGGGCATCTGTATGAGATCTACCCATTGTTGAGCGGATATTCGTCATGATAAGAAAGAGACATATCGCTCTAGAGTCGACCCAAAGGCACGACTTTGCCCGGGGATCAGATCCGACGCAGAAAAAACAGAAACGCATCATTGACACCTGGATACCTCTTGCGGGAGAGCCCGCACCTACATCTACATGCGTGATCAAACCAGACGGAGATGGCATCCAAGACGGCACAACCTCCACCAGAGAGAGCGAAGGTGTCCGCAAACGCCAACCAAAACCAAAGAGACAGACACCCGTGAATACTTGCACTCCAGGAAGTTCGGCAGTCTTTTCGATCAGCTTGCAGCTCCAAATGCACTGACACAGTCGTTAGATGATCAACGAAAGCCCTCCTCGTGCGGTCCATCCACCATCATCAAGCTTCTGGCCGAACGCCCCGACCTCCTACGCACCGAAGTCGAGCGACTGCGCGCCGACAACGAGCGTCAGGACGAACAAATCAAAAGCCGATCCAAAAAGCTCGCCAAGGTCAACCAGCAGCTCGCACGGCAAACGGAGCGAATCAACAACTTGAAGCAAGAGATGCTGCGTCGCGCAACCCCTAAGACCCCAGCAGCAGCGGTAGCAAGTGACGTGGATGACAAGGAGGAGGCGGAAGCAGCAGCGCTCGAGGCCAAGATCCAAGATTTCAAGAAGACGGAGCTGCCCGTGATGAGGTCGCTGGCGAAGCTAATATATAGCGTGGAGCAGATGTACCGCGAGGTGCGCGCCGTCGACGCAGCTTCATTGTCGTCGTCGTCGTCGTCGTCGTTGTCGTCGTCGTCGGCGGCGGCGGCGGAAAAAGATAGGTTTCTTGATGAAATTGAGGCGGACCTTGGGAGTGGACGGTATCGGTATTTTTTGAGGATCGGCAAGATGATTTGTGAGCAAGGTTTGGATTTTCCGGAGCTGGAGGAAACGTACCAGGTGAAGATGGGAGAGGAGTGAGGGCGGGCGGCGAGTGACTGGTTTGATACAGGTTGGACCTGGTGAGCGAGAACTTGTCGTGTGCTCGAGAAGCTTGATGATTGAGCCGAGAGCGAAGAATTGGTGCTATAAAATGGCACTCGGGGAAGATTGAAGGAACCTTTTGGGATGGAGAGGATAATTTGCGGAGTTTTGGACAAAAAGAGAGACGTATTTCAGCACTTACTCGGCGTCAATCATGTCTTGCCTAACTGAGAATCCGAGCTCTTTGCTCTACACTCACTTTCTAGCTCAATTGTGTAATTGAATTTGACATCCCGCGCGTTTCTTTCCCAAATTTCGTCTTGGCTAGCCAATCGGATATCCCGGTTGCGGGGCATACGATGATAGCATTGTCTGTCTGCCCGTCAGAGATCATTATCTTTGTTTCTCGGATTTCTAGCGTTGATCAAAACACGAGGACTGCGCCAAACTGCACGCATCCTCTGCAGTCCGGAAGTAGTCCACGGGGTATTCTCCAAGTTGCCGAAAATGACAGTGCCTCCTCCGATTGAAGCCGCCTCTGCCGAGCTTGTGTCGACCTGTGGCGAGATTACAAGAATATCGGACTTTGGCTGCAAAGATGGTGTATCAGATGAGCATCAAGGTCAGGTTGAGCTGGGAAACAAGAAAGCCATGATTGCCCGCAATGAACCCAACGACATGCCTCCCAGTAGTCCTGTCCTACCGGCAGCGGCTTGCCTAAAGCGGAAACGCGGGCGTCCAACTAAAGAGGAGAGCGCACTTCGAGCCCAGACAATGGCTCTCCGTGAAAGAAGCACCAGAGCGAAGACTGGAAAACGGAAACGGGGCCGACCTCGCAAAGAGGAGGATGTTCAAGCTCAGTCGAAACTTTCTTTCCCAAGCCGCGTGAGAAAGCCGACGTGTGGTGCGGAGAAAGCGTCAAAGAAGCCAGATACAGCAGGCAAGCCAGACTTTCCCCCTCTGTGTATTCATTTCACGTTGTTGAAACCGGGGCGCAGACTGCAGCGGCTCCAGAAGAGAGGAAGCCTGCAACACAGTTAGCACCGCCACCACCACCATCGAGCGTCCAGCAGACGACTCCGATTTCCGTGCTGAAGTCAAACAGCTACGTTTGGCACAGGAGCGACAGCTCGAAATCATCACCGAGCAAACCCTCACCATCTACAAACTCAACGCCGAACAGTCTCGCCAGGCATCCGAAATCCGACAACTGAAGCAAGAGCTGCAGGCCTCACGGCAGCCACCTTGCGGAGACAAGGAGAAAGAAGGAGAAGAAAATGATGTCGATCAGCCGCTCGTGAGGACATCGGCGAAGCTGCTGTACTGCATGGACAAGTTGTTTGAGCACATCTTCACGAGGCGGATGAGGACGTCTGATCGCTTTCTGAGCGACATCCGAGTCGAGCTGGGCGATGAGAGGTACGAGATGTATTTGCAAGTTGGAAAGCTGATCTGTGAGGGTGACCTGGGACGTCAGGATTCGGGTTGAAGTGTTTTGGACTGTCGAGAATCGAAGAGCGACATACAACGGCAGACATGCATGCGTCGTGAACGGGAGGACCGGCCATCCCGGCAGACAAGAAGTGGGATCGGACAGCCAGCGGACCGGCCCGCTGTACCGCCACAGACAGTCCCTTCGAGGATGGGCGTGTGTGCCAGAGGGCAACCAACCAGAAGCGGGAAAGACGGATCCATGCCACGCCACGCCATGCAGGGTGCGGGAGACGCCATGGGATGGGCCCGAGTCTTTTCCGATGGGCATTCGGCGCAAGAGATGCTATTTTGGCAAGGGGAGCGCGAGGATTGGGTCCACGGTGTTAGTTGGGGAGAGGGGAAAGATGGTGAGAAGGAGAGATAGATAGATGCTGTGAATACAAGGTGCTGCTGCTGCTCCACAGCACAGCAAAGTCATCTACGCAGTTGCCGCAGAAAAAGCAGCCATGCCTTGTGTCTCCTGAATCCACCTCCTCGCCCACTCATTCTGCCGCGTCTAGTACCTATCTGGACGATACCGCGTTCGCAAAGTCCACGAGTACCCCGGCCACAGGAAAGCAGATCCAGCGATTCCATGCACATCAATCTCATGACGTCAGCCGGACTCTAACTAGATGTGGCACCAGGACATAATACATAACCCCGATTAGATCTGCGCCAACCCCCCGTTCACAGTGACGACATCCACGACCCCGGCAGCGGAGTCCACTCATCCCGTCAACATCACATCACACTAGCGATGCGGGGAAGCTAGTGGAGGCGTCCAAGAATAGACGTCACCACCATAGCATCATCCCTCCCGCTCTCCGCGTCTTTCGAACATGCTCACAAATCAATCAAATGGTGTTTATGGCGTGCAGACGGAACCAGCACCGACGACCTGATAGGAGTGTTTGGGAGGAATGGTGTGCTATAAAACTCAGGCGTAGACAAGAGAAGGGGCCATTGTTTGTTTAGATTGATGGATTTGACAGAACGCCTACTTTGCCTACCCACCTGTGTATGCACCTTCAGTACCAGTTTATCTTCAACCGGCCTTCAAACTGTATTGTGTACCTTCACAGCACGAGTCCAGATTCTTATCTAGCAAACCCAGTCTCTATCCGGATATCCCCCTCAAGGTCCTTGAGAAATAGCATCACCCATGGCCGCTCATTAGAGACCATGCGCGCCATCGCCCTCTCCCGCCACAGCGACGCAACCGTCTTCCACAGCACGACGCTCCCCAAGCCGACAGCCAGCGGACACGACCTGCTGGTGCGCGTGCATGCCACGAGCGTGAAACCAGTCGACACCAAAGTGCGCGCGGGGACATACGACGACTACCAAACGACCTCTTATGCCTCTTCCTCGACCAACAACGCCAAAAACCCCCCTCAAAAGAACGCCCTCGCGTACTTTGACCGCGCGCCCAAGCCGCCCGACCACGTGCTGGGCTTCGACGGGGCAGGCGTGGTCGACCATGTCGGCGAGCAGGCGGCCGAGAGGGGCTGGCGTGTTGGCGACGAGGTGTTCTATTCGAGCTCGCCGGTGCGGCAGGGCGCCAATGCGCAGTGGCAGCTCGTGGATGGGCGCAGCGTTGCGCGCAAGCCATCTGGTTTGTCGTGGGCGTAAGTGAGGTTGCCTTTTTCTTTTGCTGTACCGGTACCTGTCGACGTGAGATAGGGGGTGCGGCGGTGAGCATGCAGAGAGCGACGACGAGTCCGCTCGTCCGTCGCACCCGACGCACTCGTCTGCCGCCACACTTTGCCACAGGAACAGACGGCTCACAACCTCTTCCGTGCGCTTCTAGGCGTCGGGTCCGTCGCCACGCAAATAGCGCGGCGCATACTCCGGCTCCCCGTTGTAGTGACTACGGCCTCGCGGCCCGAGACCACTGAGTTCAGCCGTTCCATGGGCGCGACCCACGTTGTCAACCACCGCGAGCCGCTGCCGCCCCAGGTCGAGGCGCTGGCCCTGCCCATCCCTATCAAGTACGTGTTCATCACCTACCGCACCGAGCAGTACATGGACGCCACGGCGGCCATCTGCGCGCCGTTTGGCAAGGTCTGCAGCATCGTCCAGACCAAGCAGCTCGACATGTACGGATCCGAGTGTGGATGGCAAAGTGCCTGACGTTTGTGTGGGAGCTGCTCGGCCCCAAGCCGTGGTACGGCGTCGACGTCGAGAGCCACGGCGAGATTTTGCGGCGCTTGGCGTCCTGGGTCGATGAGGGCAAGATTGAGAGCCACCTGCGGGAGACGATGCCGTTGACGGTCGAGGGCGTCGTGCGGGCGCGCCAGGCAGTCGAGGCCAGCCGGGTCATTGGCAAGGTCGGCTTGGAGATTTGGCAGGACGGAAGGGCGTTCATGTGAGGTTGCAGGCCCCGGTGTGGGTCGTTGTGTCGAGCTTCTGCCTTCCGGAGTTCATAAGGGGACGTGGAGCCTTGGTCGCTCCTCCCTTCCTGATGCGTTCAGTATTACTGCCAAATGACTAAGAAATGAAATACAACACGCACCGCACCGCTGGTCACATACTTTAACCCATGCGTCTGATGGCTGTGAACACGGAGAAATTCTCCCAAAGCAGATGGCCTAATTGGATTCCCGCCCCCTCAGAAGCCCATTACCTTGGTCGGAATGATGTCGGCATGCGTCTCGACGCAACAATGACTGAAATGCTCTGTCACCTAGACGAGGCCTGTCGCCTTGTAGGTGCTGATCTCATGTAGGAAATGCAGCAGATACGCGCCAAGTATGCGACAGACTGACGTCGTTGAGGGACAGGCTAAGGGGGGGGGGGGGGGGGGGGGGGGTGGGTGTCGCCCCATGCCGATCTCTATACACTTGTAGGCGCTCCGCGGCCAGTGTTCCGCATCAAGGTTGAGCAAGAGGATAGTGGAAGCTACGGTGTGGATAACAGAAATGATGATGATGATGATGATGATGACATTGTTATTGGATGTACATTGCACTGTGGGGTGCGTGTTGATGGCACAATCACTCCACTAACTGTGTAAAGTATTGGGCGCAGACAGTGCAGGGCCAGTGGAGCTATCCTTTTCAATCATGCCAGGTATAGTATCTGATGATTTTCATGTCATGCCGGAGCCAGGAGACACAAGTCAGAAGCCATCTGTTGACAAGTGCCTTCATGTCGCAGCCTCTCCCACGCCTACGGTTGACTCGGCTTTGTGCCGGCAGCCCCATTCCACGGCAGAAGCGCGAGAACATGTACCTCGTTGCAGAGGTGAGACATGCAAAGAGGACCTACCAATGCCGTGCATTCATGGATCCAGAGCTGGCCAAGCGGCAGGGCGCTAGTAACTTCCGGGCCCGCATTTCTCAACAGCAGTCACGTGCGGCAACAATTTTGACCAGTCCCTCGTGATTCCGATGGCGTAGCTGATGGCCAGGGTGGCCAGCTTTAATCCAGTGGGCGTGGGGACGCGTTGGCGCCTTTTGCCTGTCCAGGTCAACGTCCGCGTCGCTGAAGTCGCCCAACCCATGGCGCCGTCGAGCTCCCGCGCAGCCGCGACGAACTGATTGTTGGCGACTCGATGGTTGAATCCTTGCCCTCTCGTGGTGGTGTGTTTGTGGGTGGGGGGTAGACTAGGTAGCAGACGCCGTCGCTGGCTAGTGGCACTCAGGAGACGGACAAAATCGCCAACACTCGTCATCTCCAAACCCCGTCCGGAAATATTAGCTGCTCTCCTCCGTGGACGTGGCTCTACGAGTGGCAAGCCTGGCCGTCAACAATGTTTCTCAGGTCTAACCCCATCCCTGTCTGTGCCATTGGCTTTGGAAAGCGGAGGCTGACCTACATGTACGCTGGAGACTAGACAGATATGAGGTCATAGTCGGCCTGCAAGGACAAGAGCCGCAGCCCCAGTTGGACAGCAGTCCGCCCGAGCGCCACTCCAGCGCCGGATCTGCAGCAAGGAAACTTGGCCTGACGTCGACTGGGTCCAGTCGTCGGCGGATCGCCCCGTGTCCGCGATAAATGTCGCCTGCTGCCTGCCAGTTACTTAAACGTCTGTTTGCATCTTTTAGCGCCCGTTTCTTGAAAAGGGTATATTTGGAACTCTTCACACTGGAACCTGGGGCACTTGTCTGTAAGAAAGCCAAGCTCTTTGGATTTTTTACATTTACTGGACCAAGCCTGTGACGTCAAAGGGCAGTTCATACTTCCTCGACGCCTGCTCGTCATCCCATGAAACTGTAGAGCAGCTGACTTGTGTGATAGCAGTCCACTAGTCGTTCCTCTCCGCCGGCCCTCTTCCGTTACAACAAACAATGGTCAGCCCATCAACTTCTTTCTCTTGTTTTTCTCTTGTGATGGTTCTTTTTGGTCTTGAAGAGGGCTCTTTTGAAAAAGAGAGTAGGGTCATGACATGGAAGAATTATGAAGAAACAGAACGGAATATGGATGAGAAACGAGAAAAACACCGGAACACCTAGCAACCGCAAATGCACGATCCTGGACTTTTTCCTCACATCAAAGCCGCGGCGGCACCTGGCCCCAATCATCCCTTAGTGGGTCGGCCTCGACCGTCATCGACCTTGACCGGGCACCGCTGCTCATGCTCACCGCGTCCATGTTGGAAAACTCAAGAGTGCCGGCGTCTCCTGGCCCGAAGAAGTGTTTTGATCCCGTGGCTGGCCCGACACTAGGCTCGGTGGTTGATTGCGGCCGAGACTGGCCAGCTGTGCTGCTGACGCGAGCACAGACTTTCGACGCCTCGGCTTCGATAAAGGCATTTATCGGAGGAAATTGACAATTGGAGTGCTGGAATACAAGGTTCTTAAGGGCAAAAACCTGGCCGTTAAGAACGTCCACTTCGGCCTGCAACATGCGGTTTTGTGCTGCCATTCCTCGGTACTTTTCGTCCAAGTTGACCTCCCAGTCCTTCTTCTTCTGTCGACACTTGTGTGCTGCCTTGCGGTTGCGCTCGAGGAATTGCTCCCGCTTTGGTGCCTCCTCGGTGTCCAACTCTCCACTGGAATTGGCCGTCGAGTTCTTCCTTGAGCCCTTTTTTTCTGGGCTGGCAATCGACGTGGCCACTGAAGAGGTCCTTTTCTTTTTGCTATGATCCTTGACACGCTCGTCTTGGTCTGGGCCTTGGGTCTGGCCCTCCCTGGTGTGACTCCGGAGCCTCCTCGGCTGAGTGTCCCTTTTCGGGGTGATGTCACTGTCGGGAGTGTATTGTCCATGCTGCTCCCGAGCAGTGCCAAAGTGTGGAGGAAGCGGAGCAGACGAAGACGAAGAGCGGGACTGAAGCAGGCTTTCGTCAGACGTCGAGCGAGCTCCGCTTGGTTGACTGAAAAGAGCTTGAGGATGCACCGTTTGCAGGGTTGGGTCGAATGACGCCGTGGAGGCAGCGTCAAAAAAGGGCTGTGGAGCCGGCAGAGACGACGGCAGCGCCTGTGGAGACTGGGTGAAGGGGTTCAGGAAGCTGCTACTGTCGCCGTCTGATGCCACGCCGTAGGCGTAAGCATTGAAATTGATGTTCTCGGCCATGACGTAAAGAAGAGCTAGGGATCAAGAATGCAAATTCGAGCGCAGGGCTCCGCCGATGCGTTCAAGTACACAGCGGTGGCCAAAGGACAGAGGGTGAAAGAGGTGGAGGGAATAGAAAAGGTTGGATGCGCAGCTCAATGTCCCAGGACCGGGTGCTGCCAAATCCCCTCACAGAACAGGATGAGGACTATCGGTAGGTGGTGAAGAGAAATTTTTCTTTTTTCGAGAGGGCTAATCTACTGGACCTGGACGACGGTTGGAGGTGTTGAGGACTCGAAGACGGCCAAACGCCAACGCAATGCAAAGGTGATGCCGTGGCAAAAATCGACAACCGGACCGGAGGAGAGGTGAGGAGCCAAGTTCGAGTTGCGCGGCGACGGGGAGATGGGTGATGAGTTTTGCGAGATGGATGGATGGATGGGGGGCGGAGACGGATGCAAGAGCCTGGGAAAACCGTGGGAGTAATCCGATGGAACGAGCAATTGCGTGGATGAGGGGCGAGGTCCTTCAGGGAGAGAGAGAGAGAGTGTGTGTGTGTGCTGACCTTGACTGGGTGTGTGGGTGCAGGGCGGGCAAGGGCGGGGCAGGGCAGGGCAGGGCAGGGCAGGCGCTTGCACAGACTGGAGGGACAGGACTCAAATGGCAGTGCGGCGGAAGGCGCTCCGAGTGGCTGCGAGTGGTTGCCCGACGGGTTTTTGCTGTGAAGAATCACCATGGCATTGTTGATCTGCTATAGGGGAAAAAAGAGTGGGAGACGGGCAAACTGCGCTTCGATTACGGAATGCCCGTGGCCGTCAGTCAGCAAGGCGCAGAATGCGTGCAACGCAACCACTAACCAAGGTACCCAACCACCCAACTGACAGGAGGACGGGACGTGTTGTCTGAGCATTGATTTATGTTTGCTTTGCTCCAGTCCCCTCGCCTCTTCCCCAGGCCTCTCCTGGTACGTACCCGCCCGCCCCGCCCGCTCCCGCTTGGCTGCCGGCAGCCAGAAAGTCTGCTGGAGCCTCGCACCGTTCGCTCTACCGTCGCAAGATGGGCGGGCGGCCCAGAACCGCATTCACACCCGGCGCTACAAATCGCCTCCACCGGCACTCGCACAAGCCACGCGCTACGACGTCACAGTGGATGCAATCACCGGGCACCTCAGGCACTCACTCACCCGGTGACGCAACCATGCCGCCGGAAAAACAGGTCACCTACGTAGGTCAGGTCCTCGCTACCTACCTACCTTGCTATCTATGATGCAACTCCTTCGGCCATTCGTCCGTCGTCAGGAGCCACCTATGTCGACCTTGACAGCCCAATGTGCACGATTGGTAAGCGAACGCATCCTGATTTCTCAGGCCTTGGTGCGCATTGCGCGTGCACCCAATCGCCATCATCTGTTTGTCCACTTGCCATTGTCTTCAATGCCTGCGCGTAGGCGTAGCAGCAGCGAAACTGGCCCGCGATATACGCTTTCAATGGATCGAGATGTTTATTCGATTCCTCCCAACGTCAGCGCGCATTGCAATGATATCAGCGGTAGACGGGCGCCAGGCACACTCCTAGCTCCCAGCAAACCAAAACCACAGCCGTGGGAAAGTGTTTGGTTGCAACGGCTGTCTAGGCCTTCAGCCACAATGTAAAACCGTGCCGTGTGGAAATGCAAGTGATGCCCTGACTCTGAAACCTCCCGCTGTTGGGCAGATCCTCACGTGTGACACGAACCCTGCCCGATTCCCCAATCGCCTTCGACCCTCCCCTTGTCCACTCAGCTCAGCTCCACGACTGGACTGGACTTGACTGGACTGGACTTGCTGGACCGACCGGGCGACTTCCGATTTTTGCTGCAACCTCAGCCTCAGCCTCAGCCTCAGACTGCACCGCACAGCCGACCGGGAACGCCACCTACGGTCCGTCCTTTCCTCTTTCGCGACCCGTCAAGGCCCCGCCGATCCCACCTCCAGCCTGTACTTCCCGAGAGTCCATCATCACCACCACCACCCCCACCCCCCCCCCCCCCCCCCCCCCTTCAGATGTCGACCGGCATCCTCACCACTGCCCCGGCTGGCTTTCCCGCTTCCGCAAACCATAACCATGCCCTGTCCTGCCCTTCCTGCGGCACTTCTGTCGCCGACCTGGCCGACGCCTATCCCGACTATGCTCGTCAAAGGATTGCCGAACTGGAGGGCCAAGTGAGGCTGTTGACCGAGAAGGCCTCGTCGGCAGGTATGGCGCCCAACCTCTGCAAACCCCGCGTCGCTAATCTGGTCTGCAGCCGACAAGCTAGCCGACTATGAGGACGAGCTACGCCGCTTGAAAGCCCGCCAGTCTTCTGGCGCCGCCTCTGACGCCGCCGACGAAACTAGGCCCCATACTGCAAATTCACAGGGAAGAGGATCACGCCTGTCCAACCTCCTCTCGCGCCGCAAGTCATCCTCGGCCCTTCACGCTCCGCCTCCGCCGCTCCCAACAACCGCTCCTCCCGTCCCTCCAAACCCCCCGGTGCTGCCGCCCATTAAACACATTGACGAGGAACTTCGTGAGACCCGGGAAGCGCTCGAAAGGGAGAGGGCCTTGCGCACCGAGGCTGAATCCAAGATCGCAAAGCAGGATGCCGACGTCGAAGAGCTGACTGCCTCCCTCTTTCAAACCGCCAATGAAATGGTTGCCACCGAGCGGAAAGCCAAGGCAAAGCTACAGGAGCGTGTGGACATATTGGAAAAGAGGGATCAGGAGAAAAAGGTGCGTCTCCAGCGACTCGAGGGCGCCGTTCAGCGCATCGACAGGATTCACGGACTCTTGGCCTCCTGAGCTCCCGCCCCAGCTCAAGTCATTTTCCCCAGAAGTCGTCTTTGCCCGCTACGCCTTAACATTACCCCCCCCCCCCCCCAAAATGTGTATTTCTTCCGATGGGCAGGGCCCAGGAGACCTCGACACGAGTTATGCCACACCGTGCCGCGCGCGCGCCAGCCGCACAGCCTAGAGGGGCAAGCTACGAAATCGTCATGCTTTGGTGAATCTAGAATGCCAAAGGTTCCCTGCAAACGATTTGGAAACCAGTAGAGTCATCTTCTCGAACCTTGGAAAAGTCTACGGGGCATGGAAAAGCGTCGCTGCTGTTGTTGAGCCTCGGTTGAGGAGGACCGAAAGCAAGATCCGCGCGCTCGGAAAGGTATGTTGGGCAGGGATGCCTTGTGCGGTCGGAATGCGTCTCCAAACCGCAAAAGACATGAGCACCTCGACCCTGGATCCGGTCTTAGTAACTGCAGGAACAAATCTAGACCGCTATCGATCACGCGCCCTGGGTATGATGGGATGAAAAACGGAACCCTGGAATTGATTTTTGTTGTTGGTTTCCAGCTCCGCATCGCAGCCTTGGATTTGCAAAGGCTCCCGGTATCCCGGGGCATTGAGCTGCGGCGATCGCAATACTTTGTCTCGGAGATTTTGGAAGGAAAAGTTTTTCTGGCACTATGCGTTTAATCGCGCTACCTCAAATGCCACGTTCCTAGTTCTCATAATTCGTCCTTTGTTCTTGCGCCGAACGTACTAACCAGTGAGAATCGAACAGCAACAGGATTTTTCGACACATTCAGAGCTTGCAGATCGTCTTGGTCCTGGCAGAACCTCGCGGCAGTCCATTGGCTACAATGACGCGAAAAGACCATGGAATGACAAGTCTTGACACTGGACAAAATCGAAACATTTAGGACACGCATCTTTCGGCCCGCCTTGACTGATCAGGAACTTTGACACAGCGAAATCCCCCCTTCCCCATCTGCCACTCAATCCTGGAACTCGAGACACTGCTCAATCGCCAGTATCGCGCAAACAAGCGAACCCGCTTCCCCTCCAGCCCGACAATCGCAGCACAGAAAGCACCGGCTGTCAAAACAACCCCGCGCGAACACCGCGAACGCGGCGCAACCAATCGCTGCTCAGCCCGCTCCTAAAGCAGATGCATGGCTCTGGAATTATCCAAAACCATAGAAAGGACGGACCGAAGTTTGGCGACCCAGGTATCTGAGCCGCGAAGCGCGTCCTTGGCCCTTCGCCCAAACTTGGGCTTGCTTCCACGTTGAGCAACGCCGCCTCCACGATGGCGTAATGCTGCCTGTCTCGTGCCTCGCCAACATTTTCTCCCGCTGCGGAGAACTTCTTATGGTCCACTACGCCATCGTCTTCGTCGGCCCCGTGTCGCCGTTTCGGAATTTTTTTTTTTTTTTTCTGACGCGCAGGCATAACCAGTCGGGTAGGTAGCTTTTGTTGGCCAGTCGTTGAGTGGTTCTCCTGGTCCCATCACAACGGAATAGAAGCGGGAGAGGCGGTGCGAGTGATGCGCGAGGGCGCGCGCGGGTCAGGAAATGAGTGGAGTCAGTCGACTGTGATTCCGCGAACGTCTTCGGGTCGTATGCAACAACAACCCCTGGTTGTTGGAATCTGCTTCGCAGTATCCCGTCAAAGCAGCAATACGCCTGCGAATTCGTGCCCTCTGGACTAACACTGGACTGGAATGGATGCGAGTGGAGCGTTTGTGCCGCCTCACCTTTTCTTCTGTTCCGAGGGAAATGGCCAAGTGGCTAGATGGTTGATCGCTGGAGCGGTGCAAACATTTTGACTATTCGGGTATCTCAGGCTGTTGGACTAGCTTCACACTTTCTACCCACACCCACTGCCTCTCCCTCTCTATCTTCGACCGACCGTTCTCTTCGGTCAGGTGAGTAAGGTGGTAGGGTACGCACTCCTCCACTCCTTTGCCCTCTTCGCAGCGAATCGAATCGCGAATCGCCTTCCCTTCCGTTGCCAGCGCTCACCCTATCTATCTCGACGTACTACGGACGAACAAGAACGACACTCGATGCAAATTTCTCCAAAAGTGCCCATCGCTGGCTGGCATTCATCTATCATCTATCTCTATATCGACCGGATGCCAAGGCGGGGATTGCAGCAAAGCCAACGGTGATAGGGCAGGAGGAGGAGGAGGAGGAGGAGGAGGAGGAGGTATCTAAACGATTGATGTGGTTTAGGTGTCTGAAAGCGGCGTCTTGCAGGGTGGGAAGAATATCTATGACGACGAGGCTGATGATGGTGGTGATAGAGAGAAAGAAAAGAGAGAGATGGGGACAAGCGGGATATCAAGCGAGCTGTCGAAGAAAGCAGATGGTGAAAAGGAGGAAAAAGGTCATTGACATGGTTGACACCGGTCCGCCGCCGCTCCACAACGCCATTCCACCGCATCTACTATCTGTCTGTACGTCGTATGTACAGTGCGACCGGAAAAGGAAATGCACATGCAAAGGTTCCTTCACTCGTTACCGCACAGCTCTCACGACAGCCTGAAAAACACTGCGCTCCTTGGCGCGAAGCACCTTCTCCAACTGCGCCAACACAGCCGAATGTGTCAGATTCTCCGCGTCGCCGCCAGCACCGGCTCCAACCCCGACCCTACTGCCACCATCGCCGCCGGCACAGTTGGTGCCATCCTCAATCGGCGCCGCCGTAGCCGCAGCGACAGCACGCTCGTCGAAGGCGCGGCCGCACTCGCGCAGCGCGTCCGCCATTGCATCCACGAGCGTGCGCACGCGCGCCAGCTCCGTGAAGATGATCTGCATGCGCGACTTGCCGTCGCTGGTCATCGACGTCAGGGGGTTGGTCGTTGTCGGAGCCGGACGCGGCACCGACGGCGGCTGCGGCCCATAGCCCGCTCCGCAGTGGAGCAGGCCTGGTGCGGAGGGGGCGGATGGGGCTCCGTGCGCGGTCGTGGCCGCATCGATGCCTAGGCATGATAGCGCGGCGAGGGCGGGGGCGATGGTGTTTGTTGTGGTGGTGTTGGGAATGTTTTGGGGGAGAGAGGTTGAGGCAGGATGAGGAGGAGGCGTGGTAGTGGTGCTGCTGCTTGCGCTGCTGTTGTGGCTGTTGCTGCCCGAACTGCTATTCTGATCGCCGGCGAAAGACTGCAGCACGTTGTGGTAGCTGGCGATGAGGGAGATGGTCAAGATGGTGAGGATGTGCGGAGTACGCATTTCCTGCATGCAGAGCCCACACTGCAGTATCTGCGCGATCGAGTCGACAATTGTCTTGTTGCGGACCAATATGCGGATTTGCAGTGGCACGCCCGATTCTCCTTCTGATGGCGTCGAATTGACCTGTGCCATCAACTCCAGCGCCCGCGCCATGCAGTCGTGCGGCAACGTCGACTCGTTTGTCTGTGGAGTGCCGAAGCTCGTGCTGCAATTGGACAGGGCAGAGGGCGAGCCGTGAGAATAGGCGTCTGTCTGGCACTGGTGCGACTCTTGGTGATGCAGTTGTCCGAGTGCGTTCATGCTGTCATTGCCCAGCATAGCAACGTCCATGTCGTCCATTGCTCTCATGGAGACAGTTCCGTCGCCGCCGACGTATCCTGGAAGGTCGGCAAATGCTCCAATTCCGGCGCAGTCGACGGTCATGGTATCGGCGCCAAAGGTGTTGGAAATGGGATCGCAGGCAGGGAAGAAGTCGAGCAACTGTGGTGCCATGTATGGCATTGCGAAGGAATCTTGCGAGACCAGACCCGGAAATCTGCCATGGCCGATGCCACCAGGGGAGCTCCAGACGTCATCATTCCAAGGAATGGGTGGTGAGGGTGTCCGCAGGGTTTGGTCTGCCTGCTGGAACTGGTGGTGAGACGTTTTCCGGCTGTGGCTGCCAGGGAAGCCGTTCTTCATGTTGTCATGCGACCACTCTGGCGATTTCCGAGGAGAGCCAGAACTTGAAGGCTTTTTTGTGCTGCTGACGCTCCCGCCGGTAGTCCTCTGCTTTCCTTTGCGCATCGACGGGCTGTAGTCGCAACGCAACGACTTGGTTGCGCAACGCGCGCAGATGGGCTTGTCTCGCGTGCAGCGCACCTTTGCTTGGGCACATGAGTTGCAGCTGTCGCGGAGGCGCTCAGGCCTCTTGGGAGGATCCGCACGGCTAGAAGCATGCATCGTGGAGGGCCAGCGAATCGATTATGAATATAGGAGTGGTAGATTGCAAGGAAGAGACGGAGTCAAGTGGAAGCGGTAGCACCTCCGTGCAAAATCGAGGCCAAACGGCTGAATTAAAGACTATGGCTTCCCGGGCACGGCTAGCCGGCCTTTAAGACGATTCGAATGCATCGGAGGGAGGTGAGCTCGAGGCTGATGGCTTGGTTAGCCAGTGCAGAGCAGCAAAGCACGCAGGGAGGGCCCCCACGAGCAACGACCCGACAGTGTGCGCAAGCCAGCCCTCGAGGATCGCCAGGCAGGGATATCCGATCATGCAATGACGAAGTGGTGGTGGTGGTGGTTGTTGTGGTGGAGAGGTCAAGGTGTCAGTCAGGTCAGCGCTAGCATTTGGCAAGAGGAACGGCAGGTCGACGCCGCTGAGGTGACGCCCGGGGCCGGGGCCGGGGCTGCGGCTGGGGCTGGAAGAGGCATGCGGCGCGCGCAGCGGGCCGGTCCTGAAATAAACGCCCTGTCCTGTCCTGTTCTGCCCTGTACCCACCACCTGGGCTGAGGCCAGGGTGCCATAATACCGGCCACCGCACTTCCCTCTGCATCTCTGCATCTTTTTCCTTTTCCGGATCCTTGCTGAAACATTTGCTTCTTCATTCTCTGACTGCCGACCGACCACTACCGTTTAGTCGCCGACCATGGGGTCCAAAAATGCTCGATGGATTCGATTGACGACCTCTTGCAGCCAGCTAAGCTTTTCGTCTGCGAGGGCCGCTTCGCTGGATCAATACTTGTCGTCTGACGGCATGTGCTTGACGAAGCTTCTCCTCGCCTTGATGCTCCTCATCGCCAGGGCAAGAATCGAGCTACAGCTTATCCACCTACATGTGTTCTGACTAGCTGCGCCTGATGAGAGCTCGTGTCTGATGATCCCAAGCCATGCGTAGCCCTGAGGTTGCCCTCCAGCCGACAAATCTGAGAGGACAACGTCCGCGTCTTCGGCCTCTCCTGGTCCCGAATGAATACTACGGAGAAACTGCCAGCATTATCAATCAGTTTCCCTTTGGCTGACTGGATGAGCAGAGAGGTGGCTTGCCGCATCGCGTCGGGTGGGTGGCGATCAACAGACCAGAACCTGCATTGGGACCATGTGGTTGGTCTACCGTCTATTCGTCTCAGAACCAAGTGGTAAGCTTTGCGAGCCAATATCCATCGCTTCGTTGAAGCTGTCGAAACAAACCCATCTCAAGCATCGTCTGCCCTTTCAAACGAGAACCACCCGATTCTCAAGCATCACGTTTGCGCAAGCCGCAAAGATCGGGGCTTCCGATTTGTCCTCATGAACCATGGCATCGAACCCGTATCCGTACCGCAGCAGACTATGAAGGCACAAAGGTAGAAAGAAAAACCATGGCATCGAAGTTGTTTGCTTATCTTGTCAGAAGGCGGGTGTCTTGGCCTGACAGCCTTCCACGCAACTTTCGCACGACAACTGGCTCGCACGACAAAGCCCGGAGCTTTAGGGTTGTAAGCAACCATCGAAGTACGATGCTTGCATGCGACACTGCACTTGCCACCAACAAACTTTATGGCCAGGGTTGCGTCAATGTCAGCGCTCCCTGAGACCAAAACGCTGGATTCTGTGCTTCCACCTGGTCGATAAATGACCTATTTCGAAAGGTGCGTCCAGGTACACGTCATTGACTTTTCTGGATGCAGAAAACGCCTTGCCAGGGATGCTCCATTTGTTCAATCCAAGAGCATAACCAGCTAGTGCTGACACGACTAGATGGGGATCACCCAGACAATAATAAGGGCAATGATCGTTTTCGCCCCGCTACAGCCTCGATGCCGACATGGCTTACCGCAGCAATCAGAAACGCCTATTCTATTATCAACACCGACGCCTATCTTGCCTCTCTACGACTATCTGTTCTGGCACTTCAGGTGGACCCCGTTGGAATCCACAAACGCACTCACCTCTCACGCCCACCTCCACAATCATACAAGGGTGAAAAGTCCGAAACCGAAACCTATTGAAAGAGGTTGCAAGTGTCGTCACAGTTTCAATTTCTATCGACATCAACGCCGCCTCTGAACATCCACTTGAATGCCCATACGCTCGCCTGGAACACTCCTCATGCAATTGGGGCCAGCTACTTTGAGTCCTAATATCAACCAATCCGATGGCTCCATTCCGCCAAAAAGAAGAAAAAGGAACAAAAAATGCACGTCTAGCAGCCACAAGTCACACCTAACTCCAAGTCAGCCCAGCCCTACCCTACATTCCGAAGACCGACACCGACTCCATCTGCGTCACGCCAACCCCGACAGCCACTTTCGCACCACCGAAAACCGACCCGATGGAGCCCTACCTTGACTTGGACTCCGAGAGACAGGCGAAGTCGGCGACGCGTGTCTCTTTTCCGTTTGACCTGCTTCTCCATCCCCACGCTCCGCTACCACGCTTTGCCTATCCGCCGTGCTACGAGCCTTGAAACGGCGTACACTTCAACGGTAAAAGCCAGGCAGCCTGTCACTGTCAACGATCAATCAACTGCCGTGAAATCTCACCTTGCTTGGCACAGATCCGCCGTGTCCGTCGGTATCCCGCGTCCGCTTCCCCGGACGGTGTGGTAATTGCCACACCGCACCCGCGTCTGGAGGCGCTGTCAAATGTTTCGCACCGTCCCTTCCCCCGAGATACCGTCTGAGCCTCGGATGGCTGGAGAGCGAAGTCTGAAGGAATCATATTCGTGATGCGATCCACCAATCTTATTCGTTTCCATCTCTCGTCTCATCATCTAGTCGTCGTCCCCGTCACGGGCATGGATCAGACAAGGGACGAAAATGATTGTGCATTGCGAGAGCCAGGGATTCGACACATTGATCCATCCCTCTCTGCTTGCACATCCACGTTTACCCCGCCTCGCTCCGACACGTGGGAAGTGCCCTGCGTGCTGCGCCCGCGGCTGCAACTCTCCGCCAGCTAAGACCAACTAGGGCTAAATGTGAGCCTGGGAAAAACACCGTCTATCACTGTCTCAATCTTGCATCAGGGCCAGGCAAGCGCCAATGCGGTTGTAAAACAATAAGGCGCTCTGAAAAACACCGCTCTTTGACTTGATGGATGGTAGCCTGTAAAACAACGTCAAAAAAAACGTTTGCGTCATTTTGCGCGTGGCTTGGAGTGGGTTCACCCCGGCTCAACAGGAGTGAGCTTGTTAGTTGCTGTTTTGGGCTCCATCTGCCGATCGAGTTTATTCAACGTCAATTGACTTTCGCCCCTTGCATCGCCTCGCCTTGTCTCGTTTACCATGTTGTCCCTATCTTGTGTTGTACCTCTGGCGACTACAATTCTCAATGAGCCTAGTGCCACCTATCAGAGAAGGGGTGCGCACGAATAGCGCAGAAGACGCTTGTCTTTTTCCTCTCTCCCGCTCTAAATACCATCATTGTCCTAGTGTATCTCAACCAAAAAAATAGGGGCACCCAGTTGGCTCGCCAGCATCATCGCAATCTCGATGAGTGAATTAATTGCCCGCCGGCAGATGCAGCATCCCAATTGTCGATCATCCTTCCCAATCCAGCTCGTCTTGTCTTGTCTCGACACCAATCATCCAATCTGCACACATGCGACCTGTCTTGCAGACCCCCGCTTGGAGAGTTAGGTTGCCCGCAGAAATGCCTGCTCTCTTTCATGGAACGTCGGACCAAGGAGGTTCGACATTGGTCAGTTGGAAATGTAGACACAGGGGATGTTACATTGATACACCGCGGCTTCGGTACACCCCACACATCAAACAGCCTCCCTGCCATTGACAAACCCGCTCAACCACTCAACCGACTGTCTACAGTACCCACTCAATCACTCACTCACTCACTCCTCGACGTAGTCATCCGTCTCACCAACCCGACACAGCACATTCGACCCAAACCCAAAACACCGCCACCATCCCGCCCAACCCACCCGATCCAGCCGGCCGGCCGGTAGCAGTCCCTCGACTCGCGTCACACACTTTAATAAACACAAACGTCCCGCAAAGCTTGACACCGCTGCCGATGGCAAAGCTTCGCACATGCATACATACATACATACTTTACACGCATGCACGCACGCACGCACGCACGCATAGATACACTTTAACCTTTCTCTTCCTCTCTGACTTGTACGCCGCCGCGGCGCCAGGCGCCTCTCGTTCCGTCTCGTCTCGAGGTTTGGGACTGCGGCTGGAGCTAGACTGGGGTTGAGCCAGGAGGACGGAGATTGAGCGAACGGACGACGTAGGTGCGTGAATGAATGAATGACGAGGGTCTGCCTGACTGTCAGATTCGCCCTCGGTTTTGATAATGTAGTCATTCAAGATAAGCGTTCGGCTGAGGCTTGTTCGGAGTAGCTTGTCGGCGTTACTGCCTCTTTCTCTCTCCTCGTATCACGGAGCTGGGTTTTTTGGTGCTAGGCTTTGAGGCTTTTGCTTCCCTGTGCTTGGCTGCTCTGGGCATGCGGCTAGACTACGTGTAGACAGCCGTTCGCTGAAAGACTTACTTCTCTTTTTGGTCGGCGGCGTGCCTGTCTGATAGATTCCCTCCGCTTGTACTCTTCCACCTCCTGATCATGCGTATGCATAGAACATAAACTATCGATGTCCTCCACAATTCCCTTTTTGGTCGAGCGTTGAGGGGTCTTTTTGCCATTTGGAGTAACAAAAGTGCGCTTGTGGGAAGCGATGCTTTTAGAGTTGGACAGATGCAGAGTCTGGCTCACTCAAGGGCAAGTCAATTTGCTTGTGATTATACGTCTGTTCTCCTTATTAGCCTCCCTCCTTGGCTGAATCCCGCCGGCTTTCTCAAAAATGGTAAAACGACTCGTCGTGGCATTCACGGCGGAAAAGGAGGATCAAGCTTTTGATGCCAAGCAAGAGCGCTGCCGTGATAACGAGACAGGCTTTCGTTCGATACGTATGTTACGCTATTTGGAGTATAAAACGGGCTAGGAACCAAAAGATGAACGAGAAGGAAATTGTTTTGTTTTTTCTTTTCTTCTTCTTTTTGTTGTTTACCATGCACCCACGATACCCGCAATCGGAATGTCTATGCCCGTCGTATAACTTGCCACATCGCTGAGCAGATAGACGTAGGCGCCGCCCAGCTCCTGGGGCAAAGCGAGGCGGGGCATGCCGCCATAGTACTGCATCTTAAGATTCCAGTCGGGGCTCTTCTCGACGTAGTAGGTCATGGCGGTGCGAACAAAGCCGGGCGAGATGCTGTTGACGCGGATGCCATGCTTTGCCCACTCCATGGCGAGCGTGTGCGTCATGTTGCGGACAGCGGCCTTGGTGCCACCGTAAGGCGCCGACGGCGCGGCCCGGTTCGGCCGGTAAGACGTCATGGACGCGGTGAAGACGATGGAGCCCTTGACTCCGAGCTTGATGAACTTGCGCGCCGCGATCTGCGCGCACGAAAACGACGCGAACACGTTGAGCTTGAATAGCTGCTCCACTTGCTCGCGCGTAAAGTCCAGCCCCGGCTGATGCTTGGTCATGCCAGCATTGGCAATCATGCCGTGCAGCGAGCCCTCGGCCGCGATGATGGCGTCGAGCGCGGCTTCGATCGACGGCTCATCGGTCACGTCGGTGTGGATGAATTTGAGATTGGGGTGGTGTTTTTGGAACGCGTGAAACTCCTCGCCCGGCTCGGATATGTCGAGCGAGTAGACTACTTTTGCAGAGTTTGCGAGGCAGACTTCGGCGATTCCAAGGCCAATTCCACGGTTAGCCTGGGATGGTCAGCTTGACTCTTGTTCGCACGCCATTGGACGATTTTACTTACACCAGTAATGGCAATGACCTTGTCCTTTAATGTGATTTGCCAGTTCATGTTGGGGGGAGGTTGGGTGCTAAGGTAGGCGGGCATGGCAGAGCCCTCTCCTTTGAGCACCTCGGCGCTGGTGCTGGTTCCGTTGGTTGAGCTCATGGTGGAAAGGAGAATGTCAATTGTAGATCGAGGTGGGCAGATGGGAGGAGAGGACAGATTGATGTATCAAAGGCGAGCGGCAGAGATTGGGCAGGAGAAGTCGAGTTTAAGTGCAAAGCTGGAGCTACTTGAACAAACAGCAGCTCCGCGTCCGAACTTGGCTCTCCGCATCCAATTTGTGGGCCGAGAGCACGTCAAGCAAGACGGCGACGCATCCATCAGTGAGTTTCAGACGCCGTAACGGGAAAGCTCGTGGCGAGGAAGTGGGATACGTATTGGGGGGGTGGACGGGTAAGGGTAAGGGTAAGGGTAAGGGTAAGGGTAAGGGTAAGGGTAAGCTCTTCGGAGAGCCAAAGTGGCCCCGAGACGAGTCCCGAAGCTTGTCTGTTCCTCGATTCGAGGCTAGCGCGACACCTTAAACGCGAATCCCACCCGTTTCGACACGTGCCCCGCCAGCTGAGGTGTGAGAGCAGTGCACTAGTATATAATCTTGATCTCCCCTTGCTCTCTTCGTGCATCTTTTCGCAACGAAACCCAGACCAGCTTCCATTGTCTTGGATGCTAGCTGGGCCCATCGACATCTCTCGAGAATCCCAAAGCTTCGACATCGTCACGTGCTCTGCGGCTCTGCTTCTTCCTCTGCTAACAGCTTTTCGGTCGTCTCGCAGCAAACACGTCGTGCTCTTCGATGGCTCTCAACTGCAGATCATACTGCTGCGCCTCAATGTCTTCGCGCTCCTTTTCTCTTTACCACCGTGTTTTCATTCGCTCGGCCTTTCCACCGCGCTTAGGTTCGCCGATGCTAAGACTTGCCATGTCGCTCAAAGTTAGCTCGAAACGGCTTCCTTGTCTTCCGGTAGCCACATGGCCAACCTGAATTGCGGTCCTTTTCTTCCACCTCAGCGATTCTGCTCTTGACATCGTCTTCACTGCTATCTCCATGGATTTTTTCATGTTCCATTCCTCCGTTTTCTAGCCAAAATTTTCAAGGGGCTTCCTCTCCTCCAACATGTTCGCCGAGTCAGATGAGACGCTCAGCGACGCAGCCGAAGAGAAGAAATTGGTCCGAAAAATTGACCTGTATCTCCTCCCATCAATTTGGCTCACGTACTGCCTGGCGTACGTAGACAGAATCAAGTAAGCGTAGTCCAGCAAAAAACTGCTGCAAAACTCTGACCGTGTGGGTGTCAGCATTGGCAATGCGAAGATCGCTGGCATGAACGATGACTTGAACCTCACTTCCAACGAATACTCCATCTGCCTCGTCGTCTTCTTTGTCAGTTACGTCGTATTTGAAATTCCCTGCAATTTGATCCTCTCCCGCACTCGTCCCTCGATTTTCCTTCCAACAATCATGTTCGTTTGGGGCGCCATTACTTGCTGCATGGCGGCGGTCCACAGTTTTTCGCACCTCGTTGCTCTGCGGTTCCTTCTCGGCGTCGCCGAGGCCGGTTTTGCCCCTGGAGTTTTGCTGTTGCTTTCGTCTTGGTACAAGAAAAACGAGCAGTCGAAGCGGTTCGGCGTTTACATTTCAGCCGCGGTGTTGTCGGGTGCTTTTGGGAGCATTTTGGCTGGCGCTATGACGGACTCCCTGCACAACGCCCACGGCATTACGGGCTGGCGTTGGCTTTTCGTAAGTTTTGCTGGCCAATCTAACGCTCTTTGCTGACGGCTCTTCAGATTGTCGAAGGCGCTACTACTTGTGGAGTAGCCATCGTCTTCCGATTTATCCTCTTTGATTTTCCAGCAACGACAAAGAAGCTCTCACAGGCCGAACGAGAAATGGCTCTCCGCCGGTTGGAAGAGGACAAAGTCAACTCGATGAGAAAAGACTCGAAGCATCTCTCCCCTTTGCAAGCAGTCAGTCTCGCACTCCAAAACTGGAAGACGTGGCTGTTGGCCGTCGGCTATATGGTGAGTACCATGCTTGCAAGTTGGAAATGTTCGGGCTAGGAACTGACCCCTGTCAAGATGATAGTTGGATCATCAACGCTTTCGTATTTTTACCCCACACTCGTCAAGCAGCTGGGATACACCTCGTCTCCGACGGCTCAGTATATGGTTCGTTCGTTCAAATTGTACCAATCCGTCCCCGTGTCAGCTTTAGTTGCGCTCACCTCGTTAAACACCACGCGCTCTTCTCTCCGCGACATATTGGCGAACTAACCAGAGCGAAACATTGCAGGTCGTCCCCATATACTGTGCGTCGTTCGTCACGCTGCTCATAGCGAGTATTCTCTGCGACCGCCGTCCTGCTCTTTGCGCTCCAGCAATCTCTCTTCTCCTGCTGCTTAGTACTATCTGTGCTGTTTCCGCCTCGACCACCACCGCGTCGACAGCACGATACGTGCTCCTCATCTTTCTCGCATGCGGCCTCTGGGCCGCCAACGGCCTTGCTCTTGCTTTTGCAGCCAGCAGCTTTTCTGCCCTGCCGCAGGATGTGCGCGGCGTCAGCTTGGCGTTTGTCAACTCGTCGGGGAATCTTGCCCAGATATGCGGCGCCTACTTATTTCCCGGGGAGGATGCGCCCAAGTATCTGAAGGGCTTTGTGGTTGTGTCGGTGCTCTGCGGACTGGGTATTTTTGTGTATGCAGTGGCGGGTGTGGCGATGAGAAGACCTTTGACGCTGGATAGGGAGACCAGCAGTCAGCACAGTTGTAGGACTGAGATATGGCAAGTGAGGAACAAGTGGAAGAGCTGGCGCTTGTAGATGTTTGTAAGAATATCAAAAAGGAGTCTTCTGTTTTACTTCTCGTCGAACCTTGCATCGAAGGAGCATTTTTTGAGCACAGGTCGCCAAGATGATTTGGGATCAGGAAAAACCCAAGGTGAAGGCTTTGCTTGAAATCGTCGACTGGAAGCTTCATGTGGCTAGATCGAAAAAAAAAAAAAAAAAAAAAAACGGCGAAGAAACAATTCATCACAACGCCCGAAAACCCATCCAGTCCTGGTCATCAACAAACATTTGCAACCCCGTCGCCTAAGCCCAGTTACCACCCTCAACGAGTGCCTTCAAAAACACAGCAACGGCATACGCGCCCGGATCCGGCGGCGCATCCTCGCCGTCCTTGACCTTGCCGACATAAGTCGCCCTGCCAAACCTAGGCTTCATATGCTTGGTCTTGTCGGCACCGTCGTCCGCCGCGCGCACAGCAGCCGCAACGTCGCCCGTTGCGCTCAACGTCTCGATGAACGGAATAAGGGCATCCATGACTGTGCGGTCGCCAACCCGCGCACCGGTATACGCGTACAGGTTCTTCAGCGCGCCGAGGGCCGCTGCGCCAACGGTTGCGGGCGACACTTGGAAGGATGACCCCTCTTTGGCGGCGGCTCGGTTGAGGTTTCCCGTGAATGCGGTCAGCAAGATGCTGAGGATGGCACCCAGCGATCCGCCCACGTCTTCGACCGCGCCGTTGACGGCTTCGAGAGCGTCCAGCAGCGGTGGGGTCGGCGTGTTGAAGGGCGCTGACGACAGGAGGTTAAGAATGTTTTGGCTAACGCCTGCTACAGCTTCACCGCAGTCGCCATCGCCCATGAGCAGGTCGTACTTGGTGATGGAGGGCTCGGCGGCGAGGGCTGCTGTGCAGGCGCTCCTGAGTGCTGGAACAAAGGACTGGGCAGCTGCTGGGCCTCCAGATTTGTGTGCGCCATTCACTGCGTTGGCCTTGAGCTTTTCCCTCCTTTCCGCGCTTTCTTTCGAGTGCTGCGCTGGGTTGTAGCCGTTGTGTGGCCACGCTTGCGCCGTCGTGGGAGCATCGAGCAGCTTGACAATGTCCGCTACTGGGCGGTTCACTGCCTTTGCGAGATCGGAAAGATTGCCCAGTGTCAGGGAAAAGCCGGGACCATTCAGTGACGTCTCGAAGGTACCAGAAAAGATGCGGCTCGGCTTGATCTTCCAATCCTTTTCGAGCTGCTCCAGGGCGATTTGCGTAAGAGCCTCTAGCTCAAGGACGGAGACACCACCAAAGTTGTTGATGAGGAGGCAAATCTCATCCTTGGGATCAAACTTGACGTATGCCCTGTCGGAATCGTTGGGATCGAGTGCATAGAGCAGCATCTCGTTGATCAAGTCTGGCGGCGAAGGCATCGGCGATATTGATCGAAGGCCCTACAATCGGTGAGCAACATTTCATTTTCATTGCTTTCGTACCTACTGGTTCATTGTGGATGCCCATTCCAACAACGCACGTGTTGTCCGGTATCCTCTCAAAAGCTTTCCTTCCGAGAACGTGGCAGTGGTCCAAACTCGTGCCAATGGTCGCCAGATACTCATTCACTGCGGTTCCCAGAGCCAGGCAATCCTCAAAATTCCACAAGTCTTCGGCCGCAGCACCCAGGAGCTTCAACACTGCCAAGAGTCAGCATCGGAACGTGACCAGGTAGCTGGGTTGGCTTACGCAACAGGTTCCCGGCGAGCCCTCTTCTCCCAACAAGCTCCGTCTGTTTCCTGCCTAGCGCGACATCTTCCGCCATGGGTATCTGGGCAATCTTTTGTCCTGCGGCGTGCGCCTTTTCCCTCGCAAGACCAAAGTGCAACCTATCACCGGTGTAGTTTGTGATGCAGAGGATCACGCCTGCATCTGACGGCACGTGTCCAATGCCAGCCATGATCTGCTTGGTTGAGGGGCTGGCAAAGACGTCGCCGGAGACTGATGCCGCGAGCATGCCATCGCCAACGTAGCCTGCCCATGCCGGCTCATGGCCGCTTCCTCCTCCTGAAATGACAGAAACCTTGGAGGGCGGGTGCGTTTTTGAAAAGACGACGCGGTTGGCCTCGTCGTGCTCCAGGTGCGGGTTCCGCGCGACCATGGAGTTGAGCGCCTTGACAACAATGCCATGCGAGTCCGGGAAGAAGTGTTTCGTGCTCATTTTGAATTTGGCTGGAGTGAAAAAAGGGCTGCGTGCTGGCGCGACAAGAGACTCGACCCAGCAGTATTTGAAGCTCTCAGTATCTCGTCCAGAATGGGCGTGGATTGATCAAAGCGGGAAACCGCTTTCGGCGTGTCGTCAATCGCGTGTCACTGTCCATTAGATTTGATGCTTGCTGAGCACGTCGCGAGGGCTCATTGGCCGCTATTCCGGGTCCCCGCAAACAAAAAAGGAGGGGTAGGTCTGGGGGACGGAGTGCCGCATTGGTCGCGAGTTTGTGGTTGTTGCCGGAATGCCGAAAGAGGAAATCCGCGATGGTCTGGTGGGTGGAGGGGGAGGGTCAGCGGAGAGATTTCGGAACACGTGCCTCGTCAATCTATGCGGCTCTCGACGACTCCAAGCTTAGAACGCCAGATCCACCGCCACGGGAGCGCAACAGCAGTGGATAGTGCAGGTGTCAGCCCTTGCATCATCGCTTGTCGGTTGCGCAACCCGAACCCCCTGAAAACCCCCCTCCTCACGTGATGAGGCAGCCGCCTGCCGCCCCCGTGTCGACAGGCCGCGGTCCACAGGCGTCGCATCCCCGTCTCGCGTCCCACCATCTGTCCCGCGCGGGCTGGGCTGGGCTGGCCTAGAGCGGTCGCGCAAACAGCCGCCCGCACGTGTGGCAACTGGATTGTTGCGCTGTTGCGGGTACCTGACGGAGCGCTCATCCCATCGCGGCGTCCAGCTCAGCTGGGCAAGGCCTCGAAACGATGCTTGGGACACCATCATTGACCGGCGATTCCCCGTCCAACGTGCCTGCTCAAGACGATCCCACGACGGTTCAAGCGAGAGAACCGCCAAAGCGCAAGCCGCGCAAGTCTCGCGGTCGGGGGTTGCGGACGACGACTGGATGGTAAGTGGGGTGCTGACGGCTCTGTCGACGCGCACAAAGAGGCTCAACCACTCCTTATAGCACGACGTGCCGCAACCGACACATTAAATGCGACGAAGAGAAACCGGTTTGTGGGCCTTGTGCCAAAGGGAACCGCCCCTGCGTCTACAACGCGCCATCCAAGGTAACTATCCCCTGCTGTCCTTCTTTTTTTGCGCCCTCGCACATGTCGCGTGCGTGCAACCAACCGCCATTGTGTGCTACCACATAGGGCTGAGCTGCAGCCGGCTTCATGTTGATCCTCAGTCGGCACCCATGATTCATGATTATCAGACCACTGGACATGGTCCTGCTGAAGTGGTCGGCGAATGAATGCTCAACATTACATGTACCAACCAACCCTCTTTGTTTACATCTGGCAGGCCACTGGCGGGAGCCCCACGAGCAGCCGCAGCAGCCAGGCCCCTCTTATCCCACCCCCACAGCAAGACCAGTTCCGATTACCCTCTGTCCAAGCCCTCCAAGCTTTGCCGCAGTCCCCGGAACTCCAAGGCCGCCAGAGGGCTTCTATTCCCGCCCCGACGCAGATCCGCTGGGGTGCTGCATCATCTGTAGAGCCATCAGGCATCAGGGAAGGACAACTTCCCGAAACCACTCCCTCCCACCACCACGTCTCCCCGCCATTGCCATGGAGCACTCCGCAAGAGGAAATCACCTCTCCACAGTCCACTCTAAGTTCCAACCCGTATCCTGCTGAGATTGCCCCTCTGCGCTGGTTCGGACTTCTTGCCGACGACGCGGATAATCTTAACCGGCTCGACTTTGCTCAGAGCCTCGGGGGGCAAGGAACTCCCAAGCCACCGGACGAGTCGGGCACCACAACTCTGCGTCTGTCCAGTTACGGTACCCAAGGTTTTCATAGTCCATCCTTTCCTGTCGGCACTCCAGCTTCCACCTCCTACGCTCAACGGTACCCCTCTGCCCCAGGAAATCCAGCAGAGACCCCCCAACATGCAGCTGAACGACAACACTGGCAGAGCTCCGTGCTCCTCAGCGACCATGAACTGCCCGTTTTCAAACATTTCGTCGAATGTCTGAGCATTTGGCTCGACCTCTTTGATCCTCTGCGCCACTTTTCCACCTTAGTCCCCCAACTGGCTATGAAGAACGAAGGCCTCATGAAGGCCATTTTGGCCCTCTCCTCGAGACACTTGTCCATACGTCCTAGCACAGCAGGGGAGACACTGGACCGTACCGCCGCTGTACAGTACTATGCCGAATGCCTACAGTATCTCCAAGGTGCCATGCGCTACGATTCCTTCAACCGCAGCCTCGAGCTGCTCGCCACCGCCATCACCATCTCCACCTACGAGATGATTGACGGCGCAGGCTCTGGCTGGGAGAGGCATCTAAAGGGCGTCTTCTGGATCCAACGGTCCCAGGACATCAACGGGCAGTCCGGCGGCCTCAAGCAAGCCGTGTGGTGGTGTTGGCTGCGGCAGGACGTATGGGCAGCCTTCAGAGAGCGTCGCCGTTGCTTCAGCTTCTACAAACCAACCCGGCCGTACCAGCTCATGGATCACTTCGACATTGCGTCGCGCGCCACCTACCTGTTGGCGCAGTGTGTGAACTACGCGTCAGAGGAAGAGACGAAGATGGGCGAGGTGAACCTGCAGTTGCGAATAGAGCGGGCGGGGACGCTGTTCAACATGTTGGATGAGTGGCGCGCCAACTTGACTGTTCACTTCAACCCTTTACCTCTCATGGGCGCTATCACCGAGACAGCAGGCCCGTTTCGCCCGATCTGGATCAACCCGCCTGGCTTTGGTAAGTCTGTTTGCGGAGAGCGTGTTGTCCTTACGTGTCAACGATTGTACCTGTGCCTGTAATGCCCCCAACAACCAACCCTCGAGAAACTCACCCTTGTCTGCGGTCATTTCTCTCCATTACGCCCCTCATTTTCTCCATCATGAACCCATTAGCTGACCGTTCTACAGCCGCGGCAGTCCAAATGCACAACTTCGCGCGGATTCTTCTCCTTGTTCACCAGCCCGCCGCTGGAGGCTACCGCGAGTATATGACGAGGGACTCTGCGCTGCAAACTGCCATAGACACCATCGGGGGTGTAGCCACTGTTCTGGATGCGCAGCCCGGCTCGGTCTACTCCAAAGGCGCGTCGAATGAAGCCGACGGGGCGGCTGTTGTCAGCACCCAATGTCTTTACGCCGCGGGACTCTATGTTAATGATGATGGTAAGAGACAGGAGATATGTAGGTTGATTGAGAGGCACCAGGAAAAGACGAGATGGCCGGTGCAAAGTCTAGCGGACGAGTTGAAGTCTGAGTGGGCAAGAGGTCGCCCACCCTGAAATGGTGAGCCCGGGCCGAAGTGGTAATAGGGAAGGAGGACGGCAGCCTGCAGATGGAGAGAGCTTTGGATGCTACCATATGTCGCGGAGAACTTGATCTCACTGGCTCTGTGTGCACTAATTTTCATCGTCGAGGAGCAAACTTGGATTCGGATTCGCGCATGTCTCCCGGCTTTGGTTTCTTTCCATCCGCCGAAGATGGCTTGCCTTGCGAAAGGTGGTCGCGGCGGAGGAAAGGCGGGTCAGGTGCTCGATCTGTCACTCTAGAGCAGTAGTATTGAGCAACGGAGGGTTGCTCGAAGTGTCTCGAAGTTGATGGAAAGGCGCAAGTTCATGGTGTCCTCAATGTACTTGACAACCTCATGGCGTATTTGGGAGATGATTTGTGGCCCACGAGACCAACTTGGGCGCTTGGATGATCAGTACACAGTTGCAATCATACTGTTCTTCTGCTGGTTGTCACAAACCTTCGGGGTATCCACTGGTTCGATGCTGCGCAACTGGCAGCAGCGAAAACGCCAAGGACATGCTCCTCTCTGATCGGCAGTCTTTGGGCCTGAAATCATCAGGAGCCATGCAGGATTCCAAACCGGCCTCATCACTAGGCCCTCCCATAAATTTTATGCGCCCTCGTCTCGTGAGACATTCCCCAAAGAGAATTGTTTCGCCGAGCACACCAGTCGGAGAGTTTCTGGAGACTTTTTAGACTCGCCATTGGTCGCTTCTATCTCAAAAATGACACGGAGGGTCGGCACTGAGGCTTATGACAGTACGCAGAAAACAGTTGCGGCTCCGGCCTCCCAAAACGACGGACACTGCCGCGTTTGCTTTTCTTCATCTGGCGCCGGCTTCTGCTGCTGACACGCCCGCTGTGGGGTGACACTCAAGGCCTTAAACGAGCGGCAACTGCTGAGGGTGACGGTGCCGCCGTGGTATTGCGTGACAAGAAGCCAAAGTGAGATTGGACGCCAAGGACAACTGAGCCATGCGGAACCAGACCACCGAGCTCAATCCAAATCAGACTGATCGAGCTTCTCCGCACAGTCAAAGCCTCCTTCATAATGGTGAAATCCAGTTTTGGGGGTGGAGTTGATGCAGATCTCCTCGGCGTTGTTCAGTCCCTGTTTGGGTTGGCTTGAGGCAGACAGACGGGCATTCATTTCGTTACCCGCTCGCTCCTGCTTCCCTACTGGGGAGTCCTGAGTCACTTCTACCCTCCCAGGACCAGGCCCTTTCAGCAGGCGGGTGTCGTTATCCAGCTCCCTTGAACAGACGGACTTGTGGTATTTATGAAATCTTGGTTTCTTTATCACTCCCGTGTTCTGATTACTTGCCTGTTCCAGGGCATCCAGTGGCTTCAGAGCCTTCACAGTGACTTTTTCTACCCATTTCCACCTTGGATTTGACTCTTCTTTGGACAGGTTCCCGTTGAATGACATCTTCGGGACGTTTTGAAGGACAGTTAACCTCGAGGTATTCTGTGCAATCCTTTCAAGTGTCTTCTTCTACCTCGACGAGTTCATTCATCGACCGACGCTGCCACTACTCCCTCCTTAGCGCCCTCAACCGGAGCTCTCGGACCTCCTCAGGTCCAGCAATGCAAAAGCAACTCTGCAATGTTGGCCCCGATGTTGGACCAGTCCTCCTTGAAAACGTCGGCAGACAGCGCACACAACTTTTGACGAAGCAGTTCCATTCTGGCACTTGCAAATCCGCTCCTTACCGCTGCTTAGACAATCGATCCGACCATCGCCAACACAGCTTTGGGGCCATGTCATCTCGAATGCAAGTAGCAGCGGAGCGGGTGCTGTAGGCCGCCGCGGTTGAAAAGAGCTCTCATCGCAAAAAGGTTGTTCACCTCATCATGGTAAGCACATGGACGATGGACAGCACAACTGGAAGTATCATCCAAGAAGCTCCAGAGATTCGCTTCTTTTCGATTCTCGGAGAGGCCTTGCCCTTCGCCAAAGAGAACGCCGTCAAGTCACCTTCTCACACGCCAATAAGCAGAATAATCCTTTGGGACTCCTTGATTCTATGGTGGTCTGCTCCATCACTACCGTTTCGCAGAGGCCATCACGGGCTCCTCACGGACTGCCACTCCACTTCTGCTTGCTTAGTCGACAGCCCTCGGGGCTCAAGAGGACGTCCCCTTCAACGAACGAGGACCACATCGCCACAAACTAACGAGTAAACTCCTCTCCTGAGACTGGCAAACATTTCAAGTCGCGTACCGAGTTTCGTGTCTCCACGATTTCCTCGCACGCCGGAGGATGAAGGACCAAGAACCGCAAAAGAACAGCCGCGAATGCGGCAATACACAGCAACGATGAAAAAGTGCTTTTCAAGCCCACAACCTTGGAGGCCTCATCGTATCGCACCTTGCGATCAAAGAGAACACCTCAACCAAGAGTCACCACCACAGGTTTTGACAGAGCTTAATCAAGTCGGCGGATGATGAGAGAGCGCGCTTTGGCACTCAGGAATGTTTACCAGCTGCGGCTGATTTGATGCTGGATGTCGAAGGAAAATGGAACTCTCTGATCCCAACTGCAGGAGCGTAGACACTACTTGTAGTGGACGACAGCTCTCTGGGCACCATTGTGGTATTGGACGAGCATTCCCTAGGCGTAACTGTCGAAAGAACGAATGCTCCTTACATGTGGCCGCAGTACCAGGAGGCAACATCGCTATGCACGCCCACTGCAGTGGCACTTTCTGCGAGGTCCGAGCCCCGGCTCCTTGATATTGACTAGGTGCCCCCTGACAGTCAAAAAACACCCCTTATTTGGCCATGAACAATCACGTCGCTATTTGAGCAGGGTCTACTCTACTTCAAACGATCTTTCCGTCTTCCAATTCTGCGCAAAAGGCTCCGCGAGCATCCTCGTCGAAGTAGACGGACAAAGAACGGCAGACGCCCCTCCGTGTTTCTTCGCGAACAGACAGGGCCCCGGACTCCGACTACTAGAAGCCCATTTAGACCAGAGAAATACATCAGCACTTGCGGAGACGTTGGTCGCATTGATTGGGAACTCCTGGACTGGAAGGAAAGCGGGCGGACGTGGCATTATCGCTTCTCCCCAAGTACCTCGGCATAGCACATCCGGATGTCACTGCTTGATGGAACTTTTGAGATAGCTTTGAGGGCGCTAATGTTTGCGCCTGTTCATTGCAGACCAGGAAGCGAGACTTTGTTTGCTGGTTTTGTCACATGTGGGCTTTGTGTCGTTTCTACACAACGGCGGGTACTCCAGGAAACCTACGGATACAGCAATGACCACAGTCAACAGAGACGTCAGCAGGAAAGGTCATCAAAATGTAGGTAGAAAAGTAGTGCGTCATGCAATGAGGCGCACACACAAGTCCCATGTGCCTGCATGTCGCAATTGCGAGGAGCCCACGATAACGCGTCATCAGTTGACGCGAAAGCAAAAACTTTAGTCCATCAACCAAACTTTTCGGAAAGGCAAAAGCATAAAGCAGACTTGAATCCGGTACCATGGCACAGGTAGCTATATTACCTGGCGTTGCATTCAAACCGCGATTCAAGCAAAAGGGTGTGGGATGCTTTCACTGATCAGGCCAAATGCGCATCCAATAGGAGACTCTCCCACACAAGGCGCAGAAAAAACAAACAAGCCCAGCCAAAAGCACTTGGCTCCCAGACAGCGCAAACACAAATGCCGGTCAGCTTTATGCCGTCGGTTACAAGTAGTCAGCTACGCTGTAATCCCAACTTTTCTTATTTCTGACCATAATACTGGTCTTGACGCGATTCAATTTGCTGTAGTGTCTGCAAAGGCTCTCCCGCTGCGGCATCAACCGCTTTGCCGGCCCTGTCCTTTTGGTGGCAGCAATGCAGCAGACAGTAATTGTGGCAGAACTGACAAAGTGCCAACAGGAACACTTCCTCCAGTCGGGCTTTGAGTTCAGAGCCGACAAACAGCGCCCACCCGCCCCCGGCGCCCCTGTGCGCCCATTGCAACAAATGCTCTGGGCAGCACAGCAGCTGTTGGTCACAATAAACTTCCCTGAGTGGCCTCATATAGACTTCAATTTCCGCAGCGGGTAAGACGGCGGCGGGCTGCCGTGCCGGCATTCTGCCCGGCCCAATCAGCACCATCGCGGGGACTTTTTGCTGTTTTTGGAGTGTCGGGGAGTGTCGGCGCGAGGTGCAGAAAGTACATGGATGGTGGGTGTTGGAGGAGCGGTTGTTAACAACTAACCAAAGACGCGTGACTGGACGGGTTGGCGTGGGTGAAGTATGGGAGAGGGGTTGCATGTGGGCTTTACCTGTGTAGTGGTACCATGCAATGCCGTTTATTCATGCGGCTTGCCACGCTACTGCGCGGATGGCCAGCAGATAGCAGTCCACGGGACCGGGAACATGTCGTCAGAACCGATAAACGGGAGAGTCAGAGAAAAGAGAGAAAAAGCAAGGAACCGAAGTGTCAAAGAAGACGGGACCAACTGCCGGTGCGCGCCTTCCCTTTCCCGCCTCGCGTTCGCTCGCGTGCCAGATTGACAACCTTCACCCTCGTCTTTTCATCCTGGTCCCCGTCACCACATCTCTCGTAAGCCGTCGGCCACGAATATGCTTTTGGCTCGGGAGAGCCAAGTGCTTAGCCAATATGCCACAGCCGCGACACTGCTTTCGTTCACCGCCTTGCTCTTTTGGTTCGCCGATGCAATATGGAAGAGGCGCTGCGTAAAAAGGTCGTCATTCACTTCTTTCAATGGGAAAAGTGTCGGAAAAACGCCTTCCTTCTACGGTGCTCGTGACGCTGTCCCTATCGATGTGACGCAAACACCGCCGTACAAGTCAGCTTCCTTTGACCCTATCACCGAGAAACCGGAGCAATGGTGGCTCGACGACTACATCTCGGACCGCGTTTACGCGACGACGATGGCGCTGCGGTCGCTCCCGCCACACGACTGGCTCCGAATCGATAGCAATTACGCGGCGCGTATGGCGCACAAACGAAATGTCCTTGACGGGTCAACAGCAGGGACCCTGGGCTACGAAGCGCTTTGCTGCGAAGAGGACGGCCATGAGGCGTGCGAGGAGCTGCTTGGTCTACTTGTTGAATACTTGCCGCGGCGATTCCCAAGAGTTTGGGCTCTGAAGCGACAAGGAGGAAACAGAAGCATGAAGAACCAGGTGACGGGAGAGGCCTACCTGGTGGATAAACCGTATGGAGGAAAGAGCGCTCTCGAAGTGATTGGCAGGATTATAGAGGAAGATCTTGCGGTATTGCTTCCTGGTAAAGGAAAGAAGGGCGTCGACAGTCTCGAGCAGGAATATGTGCTGAAAGCTGCTGTCTCGGCCTTCCCAGCTGGTTTCGACATCAAGGAGAAGATGGACCAGCCTCTTACGGCGATTCATGATCCGGTACCTACGTACAAAGAGCGTCTGAGGAAGGCGATGAATAAGTACGCGTCATGCCAAGGACTGTCAACGTTGGGCTAACCAGCAACGCAGATTCTTCAGCAACTTTGGTCCAGACAAACTCATGATGAGAATCAATTGGTCCATCAACGATAAAGAAGAGTTCTTTCTTGTCGACGGGGGTCACCTTTATGAAAATGACGATGGCATCGTAGACGAGAGCATCGACATCAATCAGGTCCACTTGCGGATCGAGCGTCAGGTTTTGCGGAGACTGCCCAAGACTGGCGCCATGTGCATGTTGACCAAGACGTAAGTGATGATCTCATTGAGAACAAGACTGTCCAGCGCAGTCGACTGAGCCGACATAGTTATTTGCATCGCCTTGTCGATATTGCCGAGTACCCAGGTTTCGCGGCGAGATTGGGAGGGCTCCTGCACAAGCTTCCTGAGAAGCTTGCTTTTTACAAAAGAAGGCCTGTCTGGGGAAAAGTTGTCCTGCAGTATCTGGATAATATGGCGGAAAAGAATCCTGCAATTCTCGGTCCACAGTGAAGTTCTGCCTAGAAGCAGGCAGGAAGACCCATTGTCAAATCTTGGAAAACAGCAAGACACAAGACGTCCTCGTAGCCCCAGGTTGTTCTGGACAAAGAGTCTCAAGTGGCGAAGTTCGCGCTGCACGTATGTCCGACATCAGAGAGTGAAGTGCTGGTCTTAAGGCCGTCTTACGCTGTGGCTTGCTCCGAGGTGGATTCATACAAGGTGCGGAGCGCACAGGGTGATGTTTGGGTCATCAACGTAGATCTGTAGCCTACCAGTGCCGGATTGCCAGCGCATCGGTTTGAGGGCAAAGAGCCGGCCGCGTGGAGATTTCTGGATGTAGTTGCAGCTGGTCTCTTGATCCATGCTGGGAACGAAGATGCCGAGTCGGTTGGGTAATGGATGGCCCGAAGATTCGCACAGGGGGTCGTGATAACCGGCTCGAGGCCCACCCCCACCTCTGTAAGCCTTAACATCAAAAGAACCACTTTGTAGTTGAGATTGCATCCCTCAGTATCGCTTGAAGCTGCAGACATTGTCGAAAATCTTCCAGGGATCGACATCATCACCAATGGCGAACGCAGACGCCTATCTGCCTCCGCGGGAGACAACGCAGCCACTTCTCAACAGCATTCCGGACTATCTTCTCCCACGATTCGACCCTGTCTTTGTGGAGCATCATAACAAGAACCAGCGCGGACGCCTCCACACTCACCAAGTTCCAATCGAGTGGTATCGTGCTGATCCCCAAAAGTACGCGATCATTTGGGGCCGAGAAACGTTCCCCAATGCCAAAGTGAGGATTTCAGAGGAGATGTGCCCAGTAAAGGATGGCGAGATAGGTATCAGAGTGTACGAGCGCGTAGACTCTGAGGTTCCGGGAGACAAGCGTCCAGTTTACATGAACTTCCACGGGGGCGGTTGGGTCTTTGGAAACTTGGACACCGACCAAGAGTTTTGCAAGATGATCGCGCACAAACTGGGTTGCGTCGTCTTCGATGTCGACTACCGCCTTGCTCCGGAATTTCGGCATCCAACACAAGTGCAAGACACTTGGGCTGCCTTCCAGTGGATGCGTCAGCAGAAGTCTGAGGCGTACAAGCTCGATTTAGACCGCGTGGCAGTTGGAGGTGCGTCAGCCGGTGGCCATCTTGCTGCTGTGGTGGGGCTCAAATGCCGTGATGCCAGTATTCCGCTCGCTTTCCAGGTCCTGCATGTTCCTGTGTGTGACATGCATGTATTTACGCCTAACGGGGAGCTGCGTGAGGATTGCTCGTACCCCAGTTACAAGGAGCTCTGGGTACGTCCTTTGCAACCCTTGTAGATCATTCACAGTAGCTGACAGCTTCGAGGAAACCGTGGCACTTTCTGGCGAGCGGATGACGTATTTCCATAATCACTTCCTCGGGAACCCGAGGCCCAAAGAGTTTGAAAACGTAAGTCTGATGCACGTGAGCACCCTTTCTCGAACCTCACTGATCCGACAGGAGTGGGAAATCTCGCCCATTCGGCATCCAAATCTGGCTGGACTGGCAGCCGCTTTCATCGCAACGGCAGAGATGGATCCGTTAAGGGACGAAGGTGAGGCATATGGCAAGAAATTGCGAGAGGCGGGCAATCAGGTTGAGGTTTGGCGGGCTCCTGGTGTGCCGCACACTTTTGGAATCCTCGGTGGTGTTTTGGAGACTGGCAGGCAGTTCAACAAGAAGGTCGTCGAGGAGCTGGCAAAGGCGTTTGGGGTTTCAGTGTTGGCTTAGGTGTAGCGAGAATTTGTTAGAAGAAGTTACAAGAGTCATGTTTGATGCATCATCGGACCCTCGATGAGTCATGCAGCGCTAGTCCCCAAGAGGCTTGTCAAGCGAGCGGCACGGAGAAAATCCAACGGCTACGGCTCGCTCCCTCCATCTCCAGCAGCGACTATTTGAGCCTGGCGCAGGATACCCATTTCTTTGCGCATCCAACGACAAAACATCACCTCGTCAAAATGGTTCAGGGACCTGTACGTTCACCCAAACCGCTTTGCTGCCCGCCGACCTCTTGAATGAGTCCTCGGCCTTGCGAGCAGTAGGCTAAGTGTTCAATAGAAGAGACCTCACGGCGCCGGCGGCCTCAAGGGCGGCCCCAAGAAGAACCAGAAGATCACGAAGAAGGTATGACCGACAGTTCTCAGGTTTGGCGTCGCGTTGGAGCTCACAAGTCCCGCAGTTCATCATCAACGCGTCGCAGCCCGTCAGCGACAAGATCTTCGACATCACCGCGTTCGAGAAGTTCCTTCACGACCGCATCAAGGTCGATGGCCGCACCGGCAACCTCGGCGACACCATCCAAATCTCCCAGCAGGGTGACGGCAAGATCGAGGTCATCGCCCACCGCGAGTTCTCCGGTCGCTACCTCAAGTACCTGTAAGCTGAAACAATCGGACACGCGACACAAACAATGGCTCACGTATTTCTCCAGGACCAAGAAGTTCCTCAAGAAGCAGCAGCTTCGTGACTGGCTCCGCGTTGTCTCCACCTCCAAAGGTGTCTACGAGCTCCGCTTCTTCAACGTTGTCAACGACGAGGCCGAGGAGGATGACGAGTAGAGCAAGATACCCATGATATCAAATAAAATAGCATGAAGAGCTCTTGCCTCTCATCTTGGCAGTCCTCACAAGCTTCCTATCTGTATACTTGGTGATTGCTTCAATTCGAGTCGTGAAAACAGTTGAACATTTGGAAAAGCTAATCTACACTTTGCGCAAAAACCAACATGGAATTGAAGGAAGGTACCCAAGCTGGAGCGCGTTTCAAAAACGCTACCATGAGGTAGACTTTACACAAGCTAAGAAGTGAACAGGCCCTTGTTTCAACCGCTTCCATCGCCAGAACAAAAAAAGTCTTCAGCTGGTGACATTCCCGAGTGACGCCCAATCTCCTCAGATTTTGTTTTTGGTCACTGGGACTGGGGATTGCGTCCGAAGCTGGACAGCAACAGCGCTGTCGTCAGTTGTGGAGGTAGGATCCCACTTGATGAGATAGAGGCCATCCGTCTCTGTGGGAGTGGCGCGATAGTTCATCTCGATGTCGCCCGAGTTGGAAATATGATATGCCCAAGCACCGTACAGGCCAAAACCTGTTGTGGTGCCGGAGTCTTGCGAAGTCGACACACTGACAGTCTCCAGCGTCGAGTCGGAAGCTCCTTGGATTGTCCAGTAACCGGTGCTGGATCCATTGGAACTATCAACGGTGACGTGCCAGGTCGAGTCGGTGGCATCATCCGCGGAGACTACAGAGTCAGAGACGGAAGATCAAGAGCAAGGAAGACTTACTGGTCAGGTTGGAAATGGTTGACCTGTCCAAGGAAGAGGAGTCACCCGCGTACACGAGGCCTGACATGGTTAGCCAATCATACTAGAATCAAACGACGTAATCGGTCGAGCGCACCATCGGATGCAAAGACATTCAGCCCGACCATGTCCTCTCCCGAGTATGCGAACAGCTTGAAGTTTTCGGCCCGAGGCCTCAACACGGCACCAAAACCCTGATGGGCGACAGCCAAGAAGGCTGCCGCCAGAGGCAAGATTGATTTCATTTGAAAGAGCTCGAACCACAAGAGAAGGTTTGGAATGAAAGTGAAAGAGTCTGGGCTTGAATGAAGGGACAGGTGAGTTCTGACACCCGAGTGAAAAATACTTCAAAAGGACGTGCCACGATTAAATATTACTGCGACTACTGCCGGGAAAGCACGAGGCTGGATTTTACATGCGTATCTGAGGTCCCCAAAGCTCGGGCACTTGTCGCTCCGAAGCAGCCCCTGCAGTTTTCGTAGCTGAAAGGTCTACGGGCCACGAGGATTGCATACACAACACACCAGCCGCAGGGACGGGTGCCCCTGCCGAGCCCGAAGACGTATGTACGTCTTACTCGTGGCCTGAATCAAGGCATGCGGTGCTTGTGAACGCCGCGTGGTTGTCCAAACGGGTGAGGATTACTCTTTCGGACGGGCCAAGATGCAGCATGTAAGCACGTCCGCTCTCCGCGTCTGCACATCGGCGGTACCAAGGCTGCACCACGATTCAGCCAGGTACCTCTACCGACAGGGAGCTGCTTCTCAATTGACGCGCGTTCACCAGCACCCGTGGTTCATTTCCAAATTTTGTACAGTACCTCTTCGTCGTCGTCAATGTACATGACAATCGCAAACGTTGATGTCCACCAAGATCCAGTCTTGAGGTTGGTCAGATTGTCTCATCTACCGAAAGTTATCGGAGCCAGGATGTATTCTTCGATTTCGCACTCAGGTGAGCCCTGCAGTGACGCCCGAAGCTCGAGCTCCTCGGCCGGTCTCACCTACCCTGACTCACCTGGCCGCGGAGAATCTTTGGAGTTTTATGATCATGCAACTCTCGCTCCAGTGTCAGCATTGCCAAAGACGGATTGCACAGCGAGGAGCTGAATTAGCGAGGTCTAATCCCCGTCATGATCATCGGGATGGCAGCTTTGCTCAATGTCTCATCACCAGCTTGGCCTCAGGGCCAAGTCAGGGGGTCAATTTGGTGGTATCAACAATGCGTGATTTGCTGCGGGGGATCTCAGAAGTCGGGCCACTGGACAGGGGTCGTCGACAGCAACTCTTTACGCCTCTCACTGTGCGAAAGTCTGCGCCCTGTCCGCAGCGTTGGGACTTTGGCGAGATGCTAACGCAGATCGTAGAAACTCGCCAATCCGGGGTGAATCCGCCCCGCAACCTGAAGGTGTCACAGCGCGCGGGGGTCAACTCTACCCGAACTCTTCGATGACTACTCAGTCCTGTTGCCTTTACCAACGGCCAGCCGATCCCAGGGGTGTTGTAGGGATTTCGTCCCTGACCGAGGCGTTGCTGGGAAAGCTACGGAAGATCCTGCCCGAACTGGCAGCCTTCTGTCCCTTCCGCTTACCTCCACGCTTCCTCTGCGACCCTCAAGGCCAACAGTTCGTACCAAGACCCATGTTGCGGCGCAGCCTTACGACTCCTACGCTGCTGGTTTGCTGCATCCTGGAATAGCATGCACAGCCAGCTGTTTGTGCTCTGCGCTTATCAAGCTTGGCGCTCTGCAAAAGAGTCGTGGCAGGTTTTGACCGTTCCGACCGTTTGCAAGCAACATGAATATGGAATCCACGACCAAGTTTTGGACGCCACCAGAGTCAGCTGGCTGATCTATTCTGTCCGAACTTGGCAGCACATCGTCCTCATGTCAGGCAATGTACTGATGCGAGAGGCAAGGCCTTCGTCAGCTTTGGTGCGATCAGGGGAAGGCGAATCCTGATCGGAGCTTTTGATAACTTCTAGGCAGCCTTGCACCTGATGGGGTGGTATCACGACATATCAACGAGTATTGAACCGTCTGCAAGCAATCTTACTATCCCGATGTCTGGGGGGAAAAAGACTGCCTGACCGGATCTCGGTTGTAGCATTTCCACCACGCGGAACAAGCCCAGGGCTGCATATTCTGGTCAGCAACAACACCGTAACGGCAGTCTCGGCGCTGGCGGATGCTGCGGTGAGTTCTTGATGTCTACGCTGCGCTGTCGCTTAGGCCCACAAGTTGCACACGGTGCAGTGCATTTGCAGCCCAGGGCTGCGTTTCTTTGCGGACGAATTGTATTGAACGCGCATCGCCTGCAGCCGGCGAGACAGCCAATCGAGGACAAGCGCAAACAGGCACTTCCGAGAAGGCTTCAGGAGAAGGATTGAAGCTGAGAAGATGTGCTATCTTTGAGACCAAGCTTGAAAAGAGGCTCATCTGACCCTCCATCTCACAGTTTGTATAATAGGTTCAACATCAGCCATCACAAAGGCAAAGCAGATCATTCCTTCACTTTCCATTCTTTGGTAAACCACACTCACTGGTTGTTTGGATCTTATTTTCTCTTTTTCTTTTTGTACAGGTCCAGGGTCGCCCAACATGTGGAATCCTCTGTTGGCCAATGTCCTGCTTTTCGGGGCTCTCGCGCTTGCTTACCCACAAGTATCCGTGACTGGGAATGGCACGTCACCTTCGTCCACTTTTGCTACAGCAACACCATCAAAGAACACAACATCGACGGCTCCCACCGCAACTTGCTCCGGTAACACGGCTAGCGACAGAAGCCAGTGGTGCGACTATGATCTCTCCACCAATTACTACGAACAGGTCCCGAACACTGGCGTCACCGTCGAGGTACGTGCGAAGACACCTTTTCCCCGACCATGTCATCTCTTGCTTCCAAGTGGCCTGCCAAAAACGTTCGGCGATTTCACATCAACCGACTTTTGTGGTCGGCGGTTTCTTAGTTCCGCATGCATATGTACATCGCCGTTGTATTTCTGCGTCAGCCCCAAACTCGTATCACGTCTCTCCAACTTTTTGGGACGTCACTGTACCTTGCATCAGAGCTCCTGGACCTTCCAAAAGGGTCAATAACTTTCTTGCTTCTTCGTTTTATCCTGCGATGCATCGGACTAACAACGATTTAGTACTGGTTTGACGTCGTCAACATGGATGCTGCGCCGGATGGATATATGCGCCCCATCATGGCTGTCAATGGAACGGTACCTGGTCCTGCGATCGAGTGCAACTGGGGTGACACAGTCGGTACGGCACGTCCCGACGAAAAAAAGGCTTTTCTTCTGACTTCAGTAGTTGTCCACGTGAGAAACAGCTTGACGAACGGCAATGGAACTGGTGCGCTTTCCTCCTTCTTCTATCGGTTAGGGCATCTCGCTAACATCTCGTAAAAAAGGCATTCACTGGCACGGCATTCGTCAGAACTGGACCAATTATGAAGACGGCGTTCCGTCGGTTACTCAATGTCCGATTGCCGTAAGGATCGCTCGTGTCTGCAACTGTTTGCAAAGCTGACTGCCTTCCAGCCTGGCGACTCCATGACTTATACGTGGAGGGCCACCGCGTACGGCTCGACATGGTATCACAGTCATTTCTCTCTTCAAGCCTGGGAAGGCGTATTCGGCCCCATCACCATCCATGGGCCAGCCTCTGCCAACTACGATGTGGATCTCGGTCACCTGATGTTGAGTGATTGGAGCCATGAGACCTCTTTTGGACTGTATTCCTACGCGCAAACTCAAGGTCCCCCACCAATCGACAACGGCCTCCTTAATGGCATGAATGTCTGGAATAACTCTGGCACCCTCGAAGGCTCCCGCTGGGAGACCAATGTGTCCTCTGGAAGCTCCTACCGGTTGCGCCTCGTGAAGTGAGTATCTACACCACACCCACGGCACAAACATGCTAATCCCGTGTCTGTACAGCACTGCTATTGATACGCACTTCAAGTTTGGTATTGATAACCACGCAGTAAGCAATATATCACCGACTCATGGTACCAACTGCTGAACAAATCGCAGCTCACTGTTATTGCCATGGATTTGGTCCCAATCGTTCCATACACCACCGAGGTCCTGGACATCACGATGGGACAACGCTACGACGTCATCGTCAACGCCGACCAAGGAAGCGGTGACTACTGGGTCCGCGCCGTTCCGCAATCGAGTTGTTCATCCAACGACAACCCCGACGACATTCGAGGAATTCTGCGCTACGATACCTCTAGCACAGCAACCCCTACGACAGCGCCGTACACGAAATTTAATAACACTCTTTGCGTGGATGAGCCGTACGAGAGCCTAGTCCCCTACATGTCCGTCTCGCCCACGAACCCCTCGACCGGCGGCGACGAGCTGGACGTGACGGTAGGCACCGTCAACAACCTTTTCAAGTGGTACATTAGCAACAAGACGTACGAGGTTCCGTGGGAAGACCCAACGCTCGAGTCCATCTACAACAACGACACGGCCTGGACCGACAACGACCACGTCGTCACGCTCGACCAGGTCAACGAATGGGTCTACTTCGTCATCGAGACATCCCAGGGCGTGCCGCATCCTATGCACTTGCACGGTCACGACTTTTGGGTCCTAGCAACCGGCAACACGACGTATGACAGCTCGGTTGCGCTCAACACGGCGAACCCGCCTCGCCGCGACACGGTCAATCTGCCCACCATCGGCTTCGTGGTGATTGCCTTCTTGACCGACAACCCGGGTGCGTGGTTAATGCACTGCCACATCGGATGGGTGAGTCAACTCTCTGTTCTCGGAAGACAACGAAAAGCAAACCGGCTAACGTTCATTGCAGCACACAAGCGAAGGCCTCGCCATGCAGTTTGTCGAGCGGGCCAGCGAAATCGGCGACGCCGGAATCGACGTGCTCAACTCCGTCTGCGATGCGTGGGACGCGCATGTGGCGGAAGAAAACATCGAGCAGGACGACTCGGGCGTATAAAAGGCCGTCGCTCGCTCACCACTTCACCCCGTTCTCCTTCTACCATTCCAACATCTTAATATCCATTGTTTCTCCGGCGTGGGGCGGACGGCAACTTGGCCTGGTGTTTGGAAACAGTTGACATTTTCTATTTCTCCAGTGTGTCTTTACCTTGTTTCGCCGGATATTTCTCCCCCCCCTTTTTTTTTTTTTTTTTTTTTGGGTACAATATGGAGGAGCCAGAAGGAACGCCGCGTGGTGGTCGAGAAGAGAAACGCAAATATCGTTCACACGGCAGTTGGATCTTGCTGACTGGAACTGGAACTGCATTGCTCGGGCTCCGGATCTGTACAGAATGAGCCACACGCACCACCTCCTATTACTACTGCCGCGGCCCTGTTGTTTTGCACGTCTTCTCGGGACCTGTAGTATCGAACCGAAATATCATTGCACTTGGGAGACGACATTCGAAATGATCGAGGCTCATGAGTAGTGTGGGAAGATGGCCAAGAAGTCAATCGCGGAGTCTCGCAGGACACCTATCAGACGTCCAAAAAAGCAGCCAAGTCTAGAACAGCCAAGAACCCCCATGGAAGCCGCTTCCCGCCCGCCGAATATTCCGCCGCCGTCGCGCGAACCGCTTCCACATCCGCTCCCGCAGCCGCCACTCCGCTGCCGCTCGGGAGACCGGCATTTAGCGCCAGGGCGGCGGGCAGCCTAAAGGCCAGGTCGGAGTGGAAACGATGCTGATGACGGGAGGGCGGGCGTCTGTGCCTCGCCTGCGAAAGAATCGAAACAACAACTTGTCAGTCATTTCCCCGTGCTGTCATGTTCGCCGGTCGCTTGTCGAAAACGAGATCGACACGGCAATTGATGAGGACGAGGCCGGCTATTATAGCTAACCCCATGACACTGCAGCCAGGGGGGCTCTGGGGACAGACCGCTCAGCATCTGGGACCGAAAAATTGGTGCATAGCCCCCCCAAAGCGACTTTGTAGCCGATCCGCTAACTGCCGGACTCAACCCTAGGTCTCCTACAGAGCATTTTCTTGAAGCTTACGCTGGCAAAGACAGCAGCGGCGCTGCAGCATACATAATAACCCGGCTCGCTCTCGCTTGCTCTTCGGCCTGATCGGCGCTCATTCGGCGCACGCACCGTCATCCAGTCCTCGATCCTTCCCGAAGCCGATCCAATTGGTCTCGACGCGCGCTGGTACTGGCTGACTGGCTGGCTGGCTGGCTGGCTGGCTGGTTAGCAAACGGGCAAAAAAAAAAAAAAAATAAATCAAAATTTCGTTCATCGCGCACCGTCGCCGCCGCACCTTCCCTCCGGCCCTCCTCCAGCTACAGTCACGGGCATGACTAGAGCGACAGGCCTGCCGCAGGTCTCGGCATGGTCGGCAGCCAGGTCGTCACTGGCGCAGGCACCAATGGCAGACCCGACGAAGCGAGCTTGCGGAGGAGCAGTGGACCTGCTGAGAGGAGCGTCGGGCTTGGCGGCTGCTTGGGTGATGGCGGAAACGGCCGTCGTTTGGGGCGCAAGCGTTCGTTGGCGGGAATTTTCGATTGTTTTGAACGACTGGACAGAGGTGCGTGTTCGCCGCGAGTCAAAAGGGTCTGTGTGGTGCGTGGTGAGAGGCCAGATTCAGTTGGGCAAATTTTTCCGCCCGGGGGCTACTTGGGGGTCGCTGTCAAGGCCAGGTCCAAAGATTGATGACTCGCTCCGTGACCTTGACCTGCTGCGGTGACGACTGTTGTGTCATTCAGTGCTTGCGATAGCTCTTGGGTTCTTGCCTTGTCCCTTTGGTCCTCTTGCAGCTGCGTTTGACTTCCTCTTCCAACAGGCACAGGCAATTTTTCAACAAAAAGCCTGCGCCTCTCGCTGAACCGCAATCAGCCATCAAGCAAACCCGTTCGAACTCCCCCGCGCTCTTCAGTACAGACGTCATTGTCTCTCGGCAGTCCATCTTGAGCGTCTCTCCACCAACCCTCCGGAGTTTGCAGTTACCGCCGTCGTTCGTCATCGATAGGACCCCTCTTCAACACATGCTCGAAGCAACACCAAGTCTACACCAGCATCAGCCTGCCACCAGGATGCCTCCTCCTTGGATGCACCCGGTCCTGCAGGATACGGACACTGAAAAGTCAATGCCGGGATCCGGAGTTCGTCCACCTTGGTTCAACTCGATGCCAAGTAGCGATTCGCAAACCAAGGGTCTTGTTGCTTGTGACGCTCCAGGTGGTGTATGTCCGCATGGAAATGGCAGCGCAGCACTGCTCACGTCTCAAGGGGTAGTCCCGGTGCCAGATGGAGAGGCAGAAAAGCCGTCGAAAACATCGTCATCAGAGATAGCTTCGTTGCGTGCGCCGCGGTGTCTTGAAGGAGAGGATGGTGGGGGCATTCTGTGGAAGCTCATTCAAAATTATACGCCCTCGTGGGTAAGTCGTCTAAATCCAACCCTTTTCCAAGCTCTTTCAAAAAGTACGGGGCTTATTCCTGCAGTATTCCATAACAATGGCCACCGGGATGGTTGGGCTGATGCTCCATGCTTTCCCATACACGAACGACTCCGTCCCAATAATCTACGCCATCCTTTTCATCATCAACATCATTACCTTTCTTGCCATCACCATCTTGACCGTCTTACGCTACGCATTCTTTCCCCAGACATGGAGCGCAATGTTGCGTCACCCCATGCAGTCTCTCTTTCTTGGATGCTGCCCCATGGGCCTGACGACGCTGATCAATCTCTTCATCTTCGTATGCATAGAGGATGCGGGATGGAATTCCTCATGGGCGCCGTATTTCGCTTGGGCACTCTGGTGGATCGACGTCGCGATGGCGGTGGCTTGCTCCTGCGGGTTGCCGTTTTTGATGTGCGAGCCCCAATGTCTCTGATTTGCTTGTCCAGGCTGACCGGGTACGACAGGATGTATGTGCATCCAAGCACGAATCTTTCAGCAATGACGGCAGTGTGGCTGCTTCCTGCCGCCACACCGATTGTGACAGCTTCTAACGGTGCCACTGTCGCGTCTATACTGCCGAACCAGTCGCATGCCATGATCACTCTCATGACCAGCTTTGTGTTGTGGGGAATCGGATTCCCAATGGCCCTCCTAACACTGGTCATCTACTTTCATCGACTGGCGATGCACAAGCTTCCGCCGCGCGAAATGATCATTACCGTCTTCATGCCGTTGGGTCCGATTGGGCAGGCCGCTTACACGTGAGTAGTGAAAGGTTCGTGCTGATAATTGATGCTGACCTTTGCAGAATCATGAATCTCGGGAAGGAATCTCTGGTCTTGTTCCCCAAGGTAACAACTCCAAACTCTATGTCGACAATTTACTGACTTTTTTTTAGACTGGAACTCTTCATGAGCTAGCCGGTGATGTCCTGTATATTATGGGATTTGGAGTCGCAATAATCCTGTGGGGGTTCGGTCTGGTTTGGGGATTTTTCGCTGTCGCCTCTGTTACGCGCTCCCGATTCCCGTTCAACATGGGATGGTGGGGATTCACATTTCCGACCGGTGTCTACGTGCTCGCAACGCTGCAGCTAGGAGCCGAACTTCCGTCGGCTTTCTTCGATATCCTTGGCATGGTAGGGAGCCTTCTCAAAGTGTGGAAATAAGCTGACGATGTTAGATCCTGGGTATCATTACAATCCTGATTTGGTTCATTACGGTCGTCGTTACAATTCGCAAAACTCTTCTCGGACAATTTTCATTCGCAGCATGTTTGCAGCAATCGCAAATCTTCCGGCGGTGGAGAAAAGACCAGAATAATGACAGCGTATAATCACGGCAGAAGGATAAATAATACAAGACTTTTTCAACTCCAAGCTCAGTCCATGTCTTTATGTCAAGCTTAGGTTGTCGATGTCCAAACCCGGGTCGTCGGTCCGATGGTCGCGGTAGTCTACCCACTTGTTCGAGCCGACCTTGGTCCAACCACGGTCTCTCAAGATCCCAAGGCGCTCTCCATGGTCAAGTTCATCGACGAGGAAGCGACAGCGATAGTCGCGACAAGTAACAGCTTTGAGGCTCCTCAACCGCGGCCAAGCGAACGCAATGGCAAGCATGTTGTAGGTCAATTTGAGCTCTCCCCAATGGGTGTCATTCCGAGCATGAGACGTATGACTTGACTTGGAATCAGGATCCGGTGCAAACTGAAATTCGAAGGTCTTGTCCAATGGCTCGAGGGACGCATTCGAGCTCTGATTTCTCCAGTTCAGCTCGTTGATCAGCCATTTAAGCACTGGCTCCAGGTTCTCGGTGCTTGGGTAGATGGAGATGTACGCTAGAGACTGTGGTACGTAGGAATCCATGTCCTCTTTGAGCAAATCGCCAAGGATGCTTGGACAACCTTTGTGACGGTACGGGTACGGGTAGTTTGCCGAGGAGATTCCTTCGTTGTATCCGATATGGGACCAGCGCCTCTTGGTCATGAGCGTAGCAGCAGGATGCAAATGCCTGTTCTCTCTTGAGCACCTTTGCCGACGTTGAACACCAAAATGCTGCGGGTGCTGTCGCAACTCGACCAAGTGACAGTGCATGTCATAAGCCCGGGATTCATCCACGAAGCACTTGCCTGGTGAGCCTATCAACGTAGCGAGGCTGGTCGGTGGAGCGGCAAGTTTGACAGCTTGTGGCTCAATGCACGAGAATATAGCGTCCCAGAAGTCAATAGATTGGTCTTGGTTGATATTCCGATCATGGGCGCTCCCGGGCGCTAACTCGAAGTTTGTACAAAGCACTAAGCTCTTGACATGTCGTTTCATCGCATTTCGTTTTAGGAAGTCCAAAAACTTGGCAACCTGTGGTTCAAGGTCTCGCAACCAGTAGCGATTCGTGGTAGATACCGGTACTTGTAGTTCAAGGCCTGACATCTGGTAGAGAGTCGCAGGCACCGGCATCCTCCGCGAATCGCTGCTTGTTGCGAGACCTTTATCCAATACCTGTGGTTCAAGGTCTCGGAACCAGTAAGGATTCGTGGATACCAGTACCTGTGATCGAACGTCTCGCACATCGTAGACGTTATTCGTGGTGGGCACCAGTACCGGTGCCCGCATCTGACCCAAAAAGAGTCTGACATGACGAAAGAGGGAGGGGATCACAATGCGTCGCCAGGAACGGCTGACTAGTGATAGTCTCTTGAGGTCGCATCGACAGGAGACAGTAAGGAACGGAGGAGATGGCTCGTCAAAGAAACGCGTAGCTGACGGAGGCTCGGAATCGAGGTAGGAGAGGATGTGCAAGCGCAACTCGTTGGGGAGCGAGTCCATGATGGATAGGAGATGGAGGTGAAGAAGAATGGAGCAGTTGCTCGGTGCGAGATGGGATGTTGACCAGAGCGAAAGTGGTCAAGGTACAGTTAGGGCGCCGCCCCCGCGATGACGTCGGTCGGTTGTTCGGCCAGCTCGGTCGGGCTCGGAACCTCAACCAACTCCACCACCTCATGACATCCCTTTATTCCCGGATCCTCTCGACATGATCATTTGCGCGACATGGCGAAGCTGTATCCGTCAGCTGTCTTCTGGTCACAACCCCTCCTGTACATCCCTCCGCAGCAGCTCGGCTGCCACGATTTCTTCGAAGCAACCTCGTATCTGCGTGACATTGTTGCCGTTCCGAGACCCTTGATTCTCTCCAGGCCCAAAGAGGTATAAAGATCACCATGGTCAAATGCTACTGGTCCAATCCATTCAAGAATAGCAGCAACCGAGGCCGTTGATTCGCGAGGTTCCGTTGCAAGCCGCTTTTGGGCACACGTTCTGCAACTTGGTAGGGTTCGCATGCTACAGTGCATCAAAACCATCTCAAGTGATTTCAGTGCCTCTCTTTGTCTCCAAGCAACGGCGATCTGGTTGCCAGTCAGTTCCTCCAACTTGGTGTACATCTCACTCAACCCGTCTATAAATCCAACCATTTGCGCCAGGCAGCTTCCAAAGAATCAAGTTCCTGCATCAGTTCAAAGCAACAAAGCTTTATCTATTGACCATGCTCCTCAAACCCCAGCTTCTGCTCAGCCTGCTGAGTCTCATTTCCATTTCACTGGGCTTCCATCAACTCCAGTCGAGAGACACTGCTCTCACTGGACTTTACACTCTGACAGCCTATGCCCCAGGAAATGCGACGCTCAACGGAGGAAAATTTCAAGGCCGCGGAGGTCTTCTCATCCCCAGAGTTGGCTCGTACTGTCCGAGCTTTGTCGGAACTTCGTGCCCAAATGGCACTGATAGCGTCTTTAGCAACTCTCTCTATCCGGTAAGCGCATGCATTCTTCACCCTGCCCTGCATGTCCGCCTACCAGAGTCTCGGGATTGAGGGCACATATCACACATATCTCCACCCTCACCCAGCAATAACCATACGGAGCGCAAACTAACATGGCACACACAGTCCTCAATGGTGCCCGGCGGCCAAGACCTCTACGTCGACGTCAACGGCCAGATCGGCATCACGGTGCAGCACTCGCACAGCATCCCCTACGGCGCGTACTGGTCGTACCAAGGCTGGAACTGGGTAGGGCTAGAGCAGTGCAGCGGCAACCAGTGCGGCTGCCCCGTCGGCGACGCCCGCTTCAACTGCACCAAGCCCACCGGCTACTTCACCTTCAAGGCGCCGCCCCCCTACAACGGCACCAACCCTCCCGGCTACGTTGGCGGCGTCATGGCCTGCCCTTCCCCCTACGATCCCACCCAGCTGCTGGCTTGGGCCGTCACGCCCCAGTTCAACCAGGTCGGCTGCACGCCCATCGTTGGGTTGGGGACCCATCCGTACTCGGGAATCAATCCACCCGTTTGGTCGTATTGAGTTGCGTTGCAGGCGTAGGTACTGTAGGGTAGGAGACGCGGTATGGAGCGGGGTTGTGTTGTCGGGGAACAAGAATGACGCGCGTACTGTGCACGCTGGACGGCTGGCTGCTGCTTCTTCTTCTTCATCTTCGTTTTCTTATATCAAAATTCTTGATCTGTGGATTTCCCCGCATGCTCAATCTGGAAGTCTATTTGTGCGTCCATTGCTGGTTTTGTGCTTGCCGGGCTACAGTCTCGCTGGAATCGACGTCAGCTTGCTTTGTGACGGCTCCTTATGTGTGGCCTTTGTGACATGTGAGCACTTGAATCGACGACTCGTCTGGTGTTGTCGCCAGGGTGGCAGGGATACAGGGCTGAGTCTATCAAGGAACCTGGAGATACAGCCTGATGTGGATCAAAGAGCCCCTCCCTCACGAGTCCTAGCCCCACGCTACAGTCAATTGCCAGGAAGTGTTATCTTAGTCAAAGCATGTGCGACTAAAATCGTCATTGGGCAACAGCATTCATCGACTTTGTGCGTGAAAGAATCTTATTGAGGGTATCACCTTTTTACCTGGACAAACGCTTGAAACTTTTCTCGCTCCACTCGCCATGCTCTTCAATCGCTTCACTCTATACATCGATCCTGTCAAAGGTATACTTGCCGACATTCATGCTGATTTGCTTGCCGATGTCCCTCTTGGTTCTCTGCTTGACTTCGCCACGAAGGTTGGTCGAAGTCATGCTGATTGCATTCGTGACCTTGAAGCCAATAGGCAGAACAGGATCATCGGCTGTATGCACCGTGATCGGCTTGCCCTTCGCTGTGAGGCGGGCGGCTGTGGGAGCACGTTCTCTGCCTCTTTGGGCATTTTCAAGCTTGGAGCGGTAACGCACAAAGTCATTCAGCAGACCTTTCATGAATTGTGCTTCGTGAATACCCTCCAGCGCGGCAGAGACTTCCATGCGCAGGCTGTGAACCGTTTCAGACTTGGCGTCCGCGCCGGATGTGAGCCACCCGCCTGCGCCGATGGCGTCGAGCGCGCAGCCGAGGAGGTCGGCGATGATGGCGATGGCTCGGTCAGATGGGTCGCCAAAGTCATTGTTCTTGTGCGGGCCATCTTGAAGATAGGTGTTGATCCAGCCACCTTCGTGCAGCTCCATGCGAAGGATGTCGAGGAGGAAAACTATTTCCTTGTGGGTGAGGGAATCGCGGAGAATTTGAGTGACAACAGGTGCTGGGAAGGCGTGCAACTTGGTAAGAGCCTCAAGAAGAGAGTGCGAGCGCACGAGGATGCCGTGGTCAACAAAAGACTCGGCACGCGCAAGAGCCCAGGCAGCTGCGTTGGCTTCGGTCTCGAAAGCTTTTTCATCTTCCTCTGGGTTCACTGCATCTTCTCCGACCTCGCTGGGGCGAGCTGTAAGTTGGCCCTTGATTTCAGGGAAAGAGGTGGTCTCAAGGCTTTGGATGAGGACCTTGATGGCCTGCACAATGAGATGCACATCGAGGGCAGGGTGGCCCTTGAGAACGTCGCAAAGCAGCTGCATGCCAGGGTCAAACTGAATGATTGAAGCAATTACGTCGCTGGCAGTTATCGTTTGGACGCCCGTCGTATCCTGCCGCATGGCTTGCCTGATCATGTCGGTTGCCAGAAAGCCCGTCCAGATAAGCCATTGGAAAGCATTCGGGGGGAAAAATCGTATCCTCAAAGTGGTGTGCTTTGACGACTCGGCCACCATTAGGTCCTTTTTTTCGGACGAGAGCGCAAAAACCTTTTTCAGCAGATAAACGGCCTTGTGGCGCTTGGTTTGCAGATTGACGTCCCATGCCGAGGTCGGGAAGTTCCACTCCGGGAGTTGGTCCTCTGAATCGTCTTCTGTCGACTCGGCTTTGACGTCTTGCGCATCTCCATTTGGAATAGGCGCCTCGTTGGTACCATTTGCTTTGTTCTCTAACGGCTTGCTCTCCTTGGCCTTTAAAGGAATTCCGACTTCTTTGGCAAACAGCTCCTCGAAGTTCTTGACGTCGTCTTCCTTGATGTATGCATCCAGCTGCTTGCGCGCACTGTGCCATTCCTTGCTTGGGGCATCGGCTGGGTTGATGAGGCAGATTCCCAGGGGGTAGGGGCCCATTTGCGGTGCGTCAATAGCCTTTGCCTTGTGTCCCACGCCCTTGCTGATTGCGTCAATCAACAGTCCGCCACGAACCTTGGCCCGCTTGGATGGCGCAAGATCAGTGCTAACTTGGAGCCCGACGAGTTCGTCGTTTGCCAGACCCACCACCATACCAAGATCATGGACATAGTGCAGCAGCGCCATGGGAACAGGCGAGTCAAGAGAAATGGACTGCTTCCTTTTTTTGCCTTTGGTGCTTTCGTTCCTTTGGCCCAGTGGAAGGATGGCTTGGACAGAGTTGTATTTGACGTCATAAAGACCGCAAGAGACCGGGGACACGGCCATGAGCAGCGATGAGGAGACGCGGACGAAATTTTGAAACGGAGTTCCAGGCACGGTCAGCTCAGACTTGAGACAGGGTGTGGTGTTCGAGAAGTCGTGTGTATAGATCGAGCCGGCAGAGAGCTGATACAGTAAGCCCGTTGAGACGTGCAAGGAATAAGATGGCGCTGAAGTGTCCTTGGTGTCCACAGCACCAGTACGTGGGACGGGCAAGTCGAGAAGATTTTGCAGAACCGGTCGATTCAACGTGATGCCTCCCATTGTTTTTGCTCGGATACAAAACACACGCAGTGTCCGATCCGTGGAGGCTCCATCGGCAGGACAGGTCACCATACACAGCAGTGTAGTATTTTCCAACGCTTCCGAATCTCCAGCCACGGTAGGATCCAGTGTCGCAATGACATCTTCTCGGCTCTTGAATAGCCCACGCTTTGCAGTATTTGCGTCAGTGTATATGGCATATTCCACCTTGCTTCCCTGATTGCCTTGGCTCGGTCTAGTTTCGAAGCCGTTGGCTGACGATTTGTGAGTTTGAAGATCAGCGGAAAGACAATCGATTTGACCATCTTCATAGAGGACGACGACCTCGTGAGTGTCCTCAGAATCTTTCAGCGGCAGTGCCTCAACTTGAAAAACGTTGCTTGAAGTGGAAGGAATTGTGTATGAAGTTTTCTCCGGGTTGCCGGTGGGAGTGTTCTGGACCTCCTCGGCGAAGCAAAGGATTTGGCGCCTGGCGCTTCCGGAGCTTTCTCTGACAGCAGCATAGGTGTAGCGTTTCGCAGGGCGCTGCTTTGATGCTTTTGAATAGACGGAGAGTGGTGCTGCGGTGAAAGAAATCTGGGGAGCAAGCGCATACGACGTGATCAATCGCGGTGTTTGGATCTGTTAAAGTTAGACTTGTGCCAGCGCAGAACATTGGGCGCATCACTCACGCTATATATGCTGAGACTATCCCCGTCCACGCTGACGGCAATTTCAGAGCGCTTCCTCTTCCTCGTACCGCTCAAGCTGTAGACGGTGGAGGCGAGCGTACGGCCGTTGATGGGGTCGATGGGTTTTGGCAAGGATGCCAGGGTGTGGGGGGCTTCCAGCTCCTGGCCAGACGACATGGTGGGTTACCGGACTGGGAGAGCGTGTGGTGAAATCGTGGAGCCCCAGAATGGCATTGTCTGGTTGCGCCGTGGACAAAAAGTTCGCGAGACACAGAGCGCCGGCCAAAATTTGTCCGACGTGATGGCGCATCTTCGGTTGATCGGCCGTTAGCGCGACCCGCTGATTCAGGCCTGTTAGGTCGCGCGTCACTCTTTACGCGCTGAACGCGAACCCTCGCGCACGCTTCTCCACGTCCACCTCTTGCTTGCGCTCGAGCATCTCACTGTCTAACACTCCCGATTCGTGGTCCTCTGTCACTTCCCATCCTCCGAGAATCCTCGAACACCACAAACAAGACATGCAATCATCGTGAATGGCACACGCGCCTGCGCCTTATACGGCCATGAATTTGGGCAGCCAGCAGAGAGTGCACCCTTTTTTCACCAAAGCACAGCGTTTGTTGCCTTCTTTGCGCAATGTGTACCTCTCTGATGTCGCTTAGGGCCCAATCCAATCGAGTCCAAAGACGAGATCGAGACCTCAACCGCCGAGCGGGGAGACGAGAACCGATCCCATCCAGAAAATGCGAGCGAGAAGCACAATTCCCGGAGCCAGGCTCCGAGGTCGAAAGGAAGCACAAGCAAAAGAAAGAGCAATGAGACTGTACCATCTGAAAAGGTGAAGCAGACCTCTTTACCTTTGTTCACGAAAACCAATGGCCCTGCAGATTTGGGAACGCCAAACACCGAGGTAGGGGATGCAACGTCAGGGTTGGAGCTAGACATCGATGACGACAGACGCAAGCGGCAGAAGAGAGAGTCACCTATGGTCGTTATTCCTGTTCGACAGACCAATGACCAGGTCGCAAAGCGGCAAAAATCCGATCAGGACAGCTGGATACAGCAGTTGCAAGAAGAGGCGACCAAGACACAAGACGAAAATCAAAGCTCTGCACCGGTCACTGAAACCATGCAGCAAATCCCCCTTGATGGCCCTGGTATTCCATCAGCAGCTGCGCACAAGGAATCTATTGACGAGGTCGTCCACAAACCACCTGCGCTTCCGTCATCGCCGCTCGATACTCATGACTCTCAAGAGGACACCAACAACAGCCCAAGAAGATCCACGAGGAAGCGAACGAATAAGGATAGTGGTCCGTCTTCCATTGATCAAGAATCTCCTCCGAAAAAGATGCTGCGTCTGAATGCCAGTGGTAGATTCAGTTCACCTGTCACACAAGCGCCGAAACCAGAGACGGTCGTTGAAGATAAACAGAAGAAAACACGGAGGAAACCGGGCAGACAGCTAAAGCAGCTTGTTGTGAAGATGACTTACACCATTGGGGAAGAGTCCAATCTGGCCATGGACATTGATGCCATCTTGGATGGGACCTGGCGAGTACCACAACCAGGATCGGCGCCAAAAACTTCCAACCCTCCTGGGTCTCTTCAGCCTAAGAGACCAGCGGGTCCTCCTAAACCAACGCATCCTTTTTTCGCCAGAAAGCCGGCCCAGAGAAGCCAAGAAGAATCTATACCTGACCTGTCTAAACATCATCCAAGACCCACGAGTATTCGACACCGTCGAGAGTCAGCCATTACTCCGGGAAAGCTACGAGCCCAAGCAGCGATATCTCATGACGATGATGAGTCTTCTACTCACAGCATGAAGCCAGTATCCAAGCGTGTTGGAATGGAAGCTCCGTGGCCATGGAAAGGCATTGCTCGCGTAGATGGTGACGATGCTGAAATTTCTCTTCCGAAATCGCAGCCCGCTCCTGTGGGCTGTGGAAACCGGAAGCTGAAAAACAATGTCTTTCATGTCCCGGGAGACCAAGACTTGATTTTCAACCTGACCCAGCAACTGAGACCAAACCTGTCGGAGGACCTAGCTACCTTGACCCATTGCAAATATGGAGCTCGATTTCCAACACGAATGCTGACCACCGGTCCGGAAATCCAAAATCGAATTCGGAAGCAATTGCAGACAATGACATCTTTCGATGGGGACGGGCGTCCCTTGGAATCAGCACATCCTCTTTTTGAAAGTCTCTTCAACAGAATCGCAGTCACATTGACGCCTTTCGACAAAGGTGTTTGTGAATCTTCATCCTGGGTTCAGAAATACGCTCCAAAGACAAGTGCCGAATGCCTCGGGTCCTCAATGGAAGTTGCCGCGCTGCGACAGTGGCTGGAGTCGCTCAAAATTTCTGCTGTCGAAGGGGGAAGCAACGACTCTAAAGGGGCTCCGAAGAAGGGCGCTGCTTGCAAACCGACCAAAAAGAAAAGGAAAAAGCATGACGACATGGATGACTTTATCATCTCCGATGATGAGTTGGGAGAGCTTGACACGGCGGACTCTGAAGACGCTGGTCGACTGGCCCTCCCGCAAGCTGGACAAAGGTCAATGACCCGGACGGGTAGAGACTGGGTCGGCGGCAATTCGAAAATCCACAATCTGGTGTTGATCAGTGGTCCACACGGTGTGGGAAAGACTGCCGCCATCTACGCTGTCGCAAATGAGCTTGATTTCCAGGTTTTTGAAATCAATTCTAGCAGTCGTCGCAGCGGCAAAGACGTCTTGGACAGGATTGGCGACATGACTGAGAATCACATTGTTCAACGAAAATCCAAAATGGCCAATGACGTGGATACAGATCTCTCTGCTGCTGACCGAGACACTGAACGACTCACAGATGCCCTTGAGAAGGATATCCAGAGTGGGAAGCAAAAGAGCATGAGTGCCTTTTTCAAACCAACAGCTCAGGCGCTGTCAAAAGCAACGCTGAAGCCCAAGAATACGACAAACTCAAACACCAACCCCAAGAAGAGCTCTTCACAGTCCATGCTGGTTGGCAAGCCAAGACAAACCCAGAAACAGTCAGTGATTTTGCTGGAGGAAGTCGACGTCCTCTTTGCCGATGACAAGAGCTTTTGGCAAACTGTTGAACACCTCGCCCTTTCCTCCAAACGCCCAATCATCATGACATGCACGGACGAGTCACTTGTTCCAATTCACGATTCTTCCTTGCACGCCAAGTTGCGTTTTGCACCTGCGTCCCGGCCTGTCATGAGCGATTATTTGTTGCTTCTGGCCGCTGCGGAAGGACATGTGCTCCAACATGACGCCATCTCAAAGCTTTGCGAGAGCAAGAACGACGACCTCCGTTCAAGTATCATGGAACTCGACTTTTGGTGTCAAATGGCGGTTGGCGATCGAAAAGGAGGCTTGGAGTGGATTTATCCCAGATGGCCACCAGGCCAAGATATCGATGAGCATGGCCAGATACTTCGCGTGGCTAGTCAAGGCACCTACCAAGCCGGAATGGGCTGGCTCGGTCACGACACCTTTTCAGAGGAGAACCACATCGGATTCGATCGACAACACGAGCTCTTGCTTGAGCTGAAGGATTTGTGGGGGTTTGAGCCTCGTTCGTACAAACAACCCTCAAGTAGCAGCTCCCCTGGTGGTTCGGACATTTTGACACTGCAAGACATGGAGCGCTTGACAGAGATGTCAAGTGCCACCGATGTCTTTTGCAGGGTCGATATGCCCGCCGGAAGCAAAGTAGGGACCTTTTCTTCCTTACAGAGGATCAAGCTGACAGTGCCACAGCCCGTCATTGACCACACCCAACCTCCTTTATCCGAAAAAGCGCGCTCCAACTACCTAGAGCCGTACCCTGTTCTTCAAGCCGACCCCTTGATCGACTATTCTCGTTTAGATACCCACCTGGTCATTGCCTCTCATCTTGCAGTGCAACGTTCCTCCAGCACGTCCCAACCCTCTTCTACCACATCGATCGATCCGACCAACCTCATCCTCAGACACCTCGACCACAGTCGGAAATGGAAACCACTCGCGCGACCCTCATTCTTTGCCTTCGACCCTCTCGCTGAGTCTCCTGCCAACACAGCCTCCAGCATTCCCCTCGGCCTCGTAGCCTCTTCCTTTGACCGCAACTTTGCGATCATCACCACCGATCTCGCCCCGTACGTCCGGTCGATAGCCGCCTACGAACTGAAGCTAGAAGACGAGCGCGTCCGGAAGAGCAATCTCCTCTCCGCTGGTGGCAAGGCCAAGCGCGCTCGTACAACGCGCGTCGCCAGGAGCGCGCAAGAAGGCGGTCGCAGAGAGCAGACGCGGCGCGAGCGATGGTTTCCGGATAACCTCAACTTGCGTGAGTGCCTCGAGAAGACGGCAGGAAAGAGCTGGGCTGGCCTGGGCTCCAGAGCTAGACCTTTGACGGCGGACGGCGAGGAGATTGACGGCGCGATGATGGGCGGTGCCACGGAGACTGCCAGTCCGGCTTCTACGGCCGAGTCTGCTGAATAGGTGGAGAGAATAAGTTTAGGTGGATTTGCTGCTTTGCTTCGGTATACACACACATACACTTGCGTGGCATTTAGAGCTAGCTTATGGCGTTTTCTGCGTTTTCTGGTTGCTTTGTGGGCGAGGAGGAATAGACAAGGTTATGCAGCAGAATCCAAGGCTGCTTGCTCATCGGCTCTTAGCATGGACGGAGACATTTATTTCACATCACGCTCCGATGGATGGGCATGGGAAGGACGCCATTCTGTCTTGTCTTCCGGGGCGAAATTTGCTGATCGCGAAGTAGAAGGGAGAAAGAACCACGGCTTCGAAAATAGTTTTTCCTAACTCGATTCTCTCAGGCGCTTTCTTGCAAATATCTAGCTTGTATATACCATGGCGTCACGACTTATTTTTGCACGGATCCACCCATTGAAAAGAAGATGAAAAATCTGACGTCCTGAGCTGCCCTGGCAAACAACGTTGACCACCCCCCACTGGCCCGTGTGAATCATTTTTGTTGTGTGCAACTACACTACCTGAAGTCGTTTGATTGCCAGCGTCTCATCATTCACCTCTCGCCCGGCTCCATGTTCCTGCATCTTCATCGACGAAGAAGGCCATCTTGTCGCGTTGCTCGACTGCTGGCAAGCCTACGCGGCGCCCGGCTGCCAACCCCCTGGAGCAGCCTCGGTGGGCTGAGCAGGATGGCTTAGGGGGAGGGGATGTTGTGATGGACATGCAAGGGGTTGGGCAGAGGTTTGATCCTCTGGATTTCCCGCGAAATGGACCTGTAGGTGGTCCTCCTGTAGTCCCTTGTGGTAGTCCTCGGGATGACCTTTTTGGTGGGCCCCAAGGCAACCTCTTGGATCGCGTGATGCGTGGTAGAGGCGATTACTGGTCGAGCTTGCGGCTCTGTTGGTAAGCAAGGATGGAAATCGCGGGAAGAGCTGAGGTGATTTCGCTCATCTATTTCTGTGCTTGGTAAGTCGAAGATCCACAACCTGCTTGATTCGATTACATTATCTTTCACCGTTTGCGGTCTCTTTAGCCGCCGTGGAAAGCCGAGACTGGCGGTGTATTCCATGACAGGGCAGCGTTCAAATTGATAGTAACCGCAGCGATGCGGCTATTGTTGGCCAGTGAAGGATTTGAATCCTGTCTTTGTCATGCCGTCAAAGCAAGGACCGCAGTGTGGTAGACCGCATAGTTGGACAGCTTCATCCGACGCAGCGAGCCAAGTCGCGGAAAGATTAAAGTCAGCACATACAGTACAAAGGCTTGGAGAGCCTGCAGCATCCATGGCCGGTCAAAGCGGTGGTTATACTGCAGAGGCGCTTGGGAGCATCGTGTGCAGAATTCGTTTTGCATCTTGCAGCGGCCGGTCAAGATAAGGTGAGGTTTGTGGCGACAAGCTGTGGCACGCGGGGAGAGTAACAACGGGTGAGAACAGTATATCTTGAAACACATGAGCACACAAACGCGTAGGAAACAGCCACCTCCAAAAGAAGAGAAGAGAAGCGAAGCATTCGGTCTCTTTACATGTGAATAGGGTGAGCAGTCAGTCTCAATGGAAGAGGCTCTTGCTGTGTGACACGAAAGTGTCCAAGCACCGGAAGCTGACCTGGTTGACATCCTCGGAATGTCGTCTGCAGCATCCGCATTGCACCGTGCACCGGGTCGTCTAGGGTGGTTGATATGACACTCGGACTGACGAAGGCGATGCGACTTGAAGACCTTGCTTGAGGCATGCAAAGGACTGATAGTCCAGCGATAGAAGTTGTACTCTTCCCAACAAAAAGGGAATCTCGGTCGAGTGGCGGCTACCATGCAACGCAAATATTTTGCTGGGCAACAGCCGATGTGACAGCAGGCGGCAGAAGTGTCGAATGGAGAAGCAATATTCAGCGCGATCGTCAAGGCTGGCGATGCAGTGAACCCGGGGAGGCGGACAAGGACTTGAAGAAATGAGGGTAGCGGCAGGATTCTTCAGCACCGGCGGCGCGGGCCGCGTAACCTGCGCGAGGAAAATACTCCGAGGGCTTCACTTCACAAGAGCGGTGGAAATGGTCCTCGAAGCAGACGTTTGCATGCAGGTTGACGATGACCGGGGTTCATGTTCTTCGTGTCAAGGCCAAGCGTGCAGAAGATATGCTGTGGTACTGTGACGAAACTAAAATGCAGCACTTGACGACCACAGACACAGACAGCGGCGATGAGGCGACAGTTGTGGTCCGATGTGTCACAGTTGTGTTGGGTCGAGATCAAGGTGAGTTGTTCGGTGGTGAGGTCGAGAGGATTGGGCGGCGCGGTGGTTAATGGGCACTTCCCTGCGGCCATGGGCATGGTCAACGAGATCCAGGGAGGAAGCCAGGAACGAGACGGAACAGAATTCTTCGCAGGACCAAGGCTTGGGATGGGCCGTCTGGCCGCGGTAGCCCGAAGATTGAAGGAAACCAGACGTCCGGGGTCTGCCTCTGCGCGAGACGACAGCCACCGGATGTCGCTCCACTGCAACCTCAGACCCTCTCCCCGTCGACGTTACCGAACCTTGAGCCTCCTAGCAGAAATCCCCTCTCTCCCCCCCCCCCCCGGTTCCACCTGCACACTGCAATTATGCTGCGATAGCGCTAGAGTCGACGTGCAGTTGGCGCGGCTAGTCTGGCGCCGCTTCCTCCTCGTCCTCCACCATCATTACACCCACATGGCCACCCCGCCGACACTCAAAACTGAGCGACCAGCATGGCTCCTTCGCCATCTTGGCAATCCAGGCTCTTCACATAGCTTGTCTGAAATTTAGGTTTCCGCTGCTCTCTTCTTGCACTTCCCTCAGTCTCCGGCCCAAGTTTGTTTTGTCATGGACACCAAGAGCTTTGCGCCTCAATCACTTCACCTTGTATGAGACCTTCTGAAACTCAGATGCACACCTTACTGATGAGTAAATAGCCAGCGTCGAGGGGATCCTCCTTCACTACCATCGACGGCACTGAGGCATTCAACGAGGCCAAGCTAAAGGAGCCGCCCCAAGCTTTTAGCAAACCTAGTTTAATTCTTCACCTCTGTTGCCTCGTAGGCTTTTTCTGTTCCACCGTCAACGGCTACGACGGCTCGTTACTCAATGGCCTGCTCATCAACGATGAATTCAAGACCTTCTTTCATGGATCCGAGGATGGTCTCTGGGCGGGCATCGTCACCTCCATCTACCAGATAGGCAGCGTGGTCGCCCTCCCGTTCGTCGGACCCGCAATCGACAAGCATGGCCGCAAAGGAGGGATGCTCATTGGCGCCGCCATCATAATTGTCGGAACCGTCGTAAATGCCACGACATATTGGAGTGCCAGCATTGGGCAGTTTGAAGCTGGCCGCTTCATTCTGGGTTTTGGCGTCTCCATCATGCAGACTGCTGGACCCATGTACGTCGTAGAAACGACACATCCTGCCTACCGCGGTGGTAAGTGGTCTCTGAAGAAGATGTACAGCAGGGTACTTACTCGCCGAAAGTTGTCACCGGACTTTACAACACATTTTGGTACGTCGGCTCCATGGTCGCCGCCGGAGCTGTTCGAGGAGCCATCGGCGAAGACGGTAAAGGCCACTGGATCGTCCCAATCTGGCTACAAATGCTTTTCTCGGGGCTGGTTATGATATTTGCATGGTTCTTGCCCGAGTCGCCGCGCTGGCTCTACGCCAATGGCCGCACCGACGAGTGCCATAGAGTCCTGACGAGATTCCACGCCAACGGCAACGAGGACAGCATATGGGTGCGGCTGCAGCTCAGAGAGTACGACGAATACCTACGTTTGGATGGCAGCGACAAGCGGTGGTGGGATTACCGCGGACTCTTTCGCAATCGCGCCTCGTCGTACCGGCTGCTCTGCAACATTATCGTCGTGGTGTGCGGCCAGTGGATGGGTGGTGGTTCGTACATGATTTTTCTCACGTGTCAAAGGGCGCCGCGTTGCTGACTTGACCTCGCAGCCGTCCTCACGTACTTCATGTCCTCGCTCCTTACGTCCGCAGGCTACAAGTCTGAGGTGGACAAGGCCAACATCAATCTCGCGTATTCATGTGAGCAGTTCATCGTTGCGATCATCGGCGCCCTCAGCGTCGACAAGCTGGGCCGGCGGGCGCTTCTCCTCTTCGCCTGTGTCGGCTGCAGCATTGTGTGGATCGGCCTGTCGGTCGCAACGTCGCAGTACGACGTGCGGCAGGACGCCGCCTCGTCCAAGGCGGCCACGGCCATGATCTTCCTCTTCGGCGCCGTCTTCAGCTTCGGCATGACGCCCATGCAGGTGCTGTACCCGGTCGAGGTGCTCAGCTTCGAGCAGCGCGCAAAGGGCATGGCGCTGTCGAGCTTCGCCGTCAACGCTGCTGCTCTCCTCAACCAATTTGCTTGGCCCGTCGCCCTCAAGAAGATTGGCTGGCGCACCTACGTCATCTTTGTCGTTTGGGACGCCATTCAGGGTCTTGTCATTTATTTCTTCATCCCTGAGACGAAAAACCGCACGCTCGAGGAGTTGGACGACATATTCAGCGCCAGAAACCCGCGCAAGGAGAGCACGAAGAAGAAAACGGTGGCGCTTAATGGCGAGAAGACGGTCGTCATGGTGGATGAATCGTGATTAGCGTGGATCATATGTCTTGTTGCACACACGGTTGTTCGTGTAGCGTTCGGGCATTTTTCCGGGGTCCGTAGAGGAGCACAGCGTTTGTTTCAACAGGAGCATTCCGTCGATGTTGTGCAATATTTTTGAATCGACATGGCCGACAATCTGCATGCACACAAGATTGCCCTTGCGTCAATAATCACGTCTCTGACGATGGAGTCTTCTCCGGCTTCGGCTTTCTGCATAACCACATACACATGCCGAATGCTCGCACAGCCGCGGCGTCACGATGTGAGGAATCACGTTGCACAGGAGGACGGACAGCGCGCGCGATTCTCCTGACGTCGAGACGATACACACCGCTTGACGCAGCACAGAAAGCCGTTGGAAACGTTCCGCTGCTCCGCGCGCGGCGCGGTTGCGCGACCCACATGCAAAAAGCAGACATGAAGTCAGTCGTTTTGACGCCGCGTCTCGCGGCTGCACGGCGTCTTCACCGCCACCCGAGCCATCCCTTGCTGCCATTCAGCAGAAGCTCCACATGGCTGGGCTGGTTGTGGAGAAGAGGGAGGCAAAAGAGGGCAAAAAATGTTGCGTATGCGACACAGACAGGACTCGAACCTGTGCGGCCGAAGCCATTAGATCACATCGAATGATGATTCGAGTCTAACCCATTAACCACTCTGGCACTGTGCCTGAAATACGTTAAAAATACGTTGTCTGTTGATGTATATAAAATGCACATCTTTCTGAGGCCGAATACGACACCAGCGCATGGGGTCCCTCAAGGAAAAAAAAAAAAAATTTAAAAAATCAAAACGACTGGGAACCATGATGGCGCGCTATGAGAGGCTGCCAGGTCGAGACGGAGAAGTGCGGGACGAAGCGAGGCATGGACGGTTCTGCGCCGATCCTACCCGCCGAAATCGCACTTCCCGGTAAGCAGTGCGACCAGACGACTGGCGCGGGTGAATGTCGAGGGCAGCGATGAGTGTGCAGCGGCATGATTCAGGCTCATTTTGACTGAGTAACAGGCTAGAAGTGTCTGTTCAGCCAGACGGCGTTGTTGGCAAGGCTTGGGCTTCGTTTTGTCGTTTTGCTATAGATAGGTAGGTAGGCAGGCAGGCAGGGCAAGACGGAGAAGAAAGCAGCAGCGCCAGCCGAAGAAGCAAAACAACGGCACGCATGTTTCGTGTTTTTTGTGGGACGCAGGGCGCTACTGCTGCATGTGAGATGAAGCAGATGAAGACTATGGAAGAAGATGGGTCCTTCTACGCCTCGCCGTGGGAATCGGGCTGACGAGGCGCGGCGCGACTGCTGTGAGGCTAATGGATGGGTTTGCACAGTTGAACATTTACATGGACATGTCGACGTTGGCCAAACAAGTCACACAGGGGGAGCCTGTATCCCAGCAACCTCTGTGATGATCCCGCAGAGCCTCCCGTCTCCCATGACTGGAACAATGATGTTGGGCGGGCTCAACGTCATGTCTCTCGCTTCACGCACGTTGACTGACTTGACTGACTGACTGACGGCAACGAGCCCACAAAAAATGATCACCACCCATGAGGTCCGGCTTTCAGCGCCTGACCTCATCCGCCCACCACCCCGCGGTCCACCTCGTCCCAGGGCCCTTCTCCAGGGTAGGGTCAGGCACATCAAATGGGATCTCGCAGCGGGCACCAGGCCCATTCGAGACATGCGCCGTCAGCGTCACACGCGGAAGCCCGCATGCGGTCATGGGCGCCGGCATGCCCCGCTGAGATCCAATGTCAAAACCTCCAGACCATCGCGACGCGACTGCATCCCCAACCTTAGCTGCGCTTGTCGCGGCCGTCGCCTGATCCTGCTACACAAACACGACCAGGTCAGATGCTTGTCGCCTCCAGCTCGTCGTTAAATTTGTCCAAGGTCCCTGCTGCATTCTTTGCCCTTCTTCTTCTTCTTCTTCTTCTTCTTTTTCTTCTTTGTCTCTGCATAAGGTATCTGTCTGAATATAGTCACAGACTGGTCGTCCATGACGCCAGACAACCTCAAGATGCCACTTCCGCCAGGCTCGCCTCCTCCTTCGCTTGCCGTCGAAATTAATACCGCGACACGGTCAGTCTACCACATTTCCTCTACATTCCACCAGTCGCTGACGAGTCCGCACGCAGGCCGGCCCATACGTCCCTGAATCGCCTCATCACCACGCGCCTACCTCTCGGCCTTCCTCCTCACGCCGCCTCCCCTCGCCTCTATGCCTTTGGAATCCTCCACTTTGCCCACCTCTTCTTCACCTTTGAAAGCTGCTGGCTCGACCTCACGCGCGCCCAACAACCTACCAACCCAACCTTGTCTTCTCTTCTTGAAGACCCGTGGATCAGTGTCAACGGCACCGCCTCGGACGATCAAGGCCCCAGTCCGAGTGTTGTACCAGAGCAATCACCCCATGACCGCAAGATTCTCAACCTCCTTGCGCGCCTCCTTCCTCCTGGTCTGCCACGCTCAAAACGTCTCCGCACCGATCTTGCCACTCTCCTTGCGCTCTCGCCAATAGACCTTGATGTACACCTTGCAACATATCCCACGCCGCTTCTCGCCACTACCACGGCTCACATCCGTCGTAGGCTGCGCACACATCCGCACCTCCTCCTCGCCTACACCCACGTGCTCTACCTGGCCATATTCGCCGGCGGTCGTTGGATACGACAACAGCTTCTGAACGGCGGGTCTGAGTTCTGGGGCTACGGTGTGGTAGACGACGAGGAAAAGGAAGCGGCATGGAAGCAGCAAATCACCTCCAAGGGACTGAGCCTGTGGTTCTTCGACGGTGCCGCAGACGGCGAGGACGTCAAGTCCGAGTTCAAGCGGCGCTGGGCAGAAGTCGAGGGCTTGCTATCGGCAGAGCAGCGCGCTCAAGTCGTCGACGAGTCGCGCCACATCTTTGCCATTGTTGAAGAGCTGGTCCGAGAGCTTGACAGACAGTTGGATACACCCGGTGCCACTGGGCTGCGCGAAGACGATGGTGAAGAGCTCAAGGACGTGGAAGAAAAGGGCGACGCTACCGAGCTGGACCCTGTTGCCCAGCGAGCCGAGGAGTCCATTGCGAGGTGGGTGAAGCTCAGCCGCCGAGGCAGCTTTGCGGGCGCCCTCGTACTCTTGGGTGGTTTCTACTGGTGGGCGGCGTGCTGTTTGGGCTTGAGTCTGGGTCTCAATGGCGTCGCCGTGGGTCCAGAGTGGCCGGACTTTTGATTCGGGTGCATAGCGAGCATGAGGTCATTACTTACACGGTCGAAGGTTTTGGGTCATGCATGATGGGTTTGCGGAAGACGGCGTCTAGGAGAGGAATGGTGCTTGCTTCTGCGTGGCTACGGCTTTGATACCAGATCGCGGTCGTCGGGTTGATTTGGGCATGGGGTTTATTGGAGTTTGCCTTGTAAAGTTTTGGAGCGTCTTTTTTGACTTCAGAGGCAAGACTCGAGATGGAGATACCCTTGTTGTAGAAACGATAATTTGCTTTCTTACCTCTGGTCGACAATGTGATATGTTGCTTTGGCAAAAGTGGATTTGGAAAAGGACGAGGAGGATTACCGAGTACGCTCACCTGTTGAGGGTTGGTGACCGGACAGCAGGACGACGTTGGGTTTATTGACGTGACGGGGATAGTCAATCATCTCCGGACGCGCCGAACGGCTGCAGCTTGCATGATCGACAGTAGCCGACGTCAGCTCTGTCTGCAAGCTCCCGATCTTCCCCCCACCCCCCAAACAACCACGTTTCACACAACCATCGCTGCTTCCTCGCCTCAACAATCGCTCTTTTGCCAAGCACAGTAGATGTAACACTTCGCCGCCCCTCGCGTCACGTCCATCCGCTCCATTGCCAGCCCAGGCGCCCTCATTCACTATGAGCACCCGCGGCCAATTCAATACCAAGAACCCCACCATAAAGCGCATCCGTACGCCAGCCTTGTATCCACTGGCCCCGCATATCTACAGGAACTGACAGCTGCGCCCCAATAGTCAAAGAAGCTAGCGAACTTGCCTCGCAACCCTCGCCAGACTTCCACGCCGAGCCGCTGGAAGACAATCTCTTCGAATGGCACTTTACGCTGTGCGGCCCGCCAGAGCCATCGCCCTATGCCGTCGGGCTCTACCACGGCCGCATCATCCTGCCCGCACAGTACCCGCTGCGCCCGCCGTCTTTTCGCTTCGTTACTCCCTCAGGCCGCTTCGAGGTCAACCGCGAAATATGCCTGAGCATCAGTGGCCACCATGAGGAGACGTGGCAGCCGGCTTGGGGAATTCGAACCGCGCTTGTCGCCATACGCAGCTTCATGGATACCGACGCCAAGGGCCAAGTTGGCGGGATCGACAGCACGGAAGCCGCAAGAAAGAAACTCGCGAACGAGAGTGTGGGCTGGAGATGCGGGGTTTGCGGGAAGAGCAACGACGAAATCATGAAGGGGCGGGAGATTGTGGAAGATGGGGACGAGAACAGGAAACCAGATGAGGTACCCGAGGAACTGCGGCTGGCGTATAGAGACGAGATGGGCGAGATGGAAAAGCAAAAGAACGAGGCCTCGGCGTCGACTTCCAAGAACGCATCGCATGCGGAGCGTGAGCAGCCGCGAGCCTCTCAACTACAACCTTCGGACTCGACCCTCAGAGCTCGAAACATCCCGGCGTCTAATGCTCCAGCACCAGCATCAGCTCAGTCTGCGCAACCAGCGGCCGCAGCTCCTCTTCCAGCTCCCGCACCCACGCGTACCATCCCCGCCGCCCCGCCTCTCCAGCAACAACAACAACAACAACAACCACTCGATGACGGCATACCCGCCTGGATCGACAAGGCTATCTATGGCATTGTGACGGCACTCGCCTTTCTCATCCTGCGCAAGTTCATCTACTGAGACGCTGCTCCCCAAACAAAAAATTTTTTTTTTTTCTTTAATCCAAATTAATTGCTTCTGTGGCCGTATCTAGTCCTCCTCGCGGTGAATCACATCACGCGACGAAAAGGCGGCGTAGCAGTGGCGTTAAGCGATTGGCGCGGCGTTTGGGATACCATGATGTTTTCGCTCGGCTATTTCGTCTTCTTTCTTTACAGGTTGTCTCTGGATTGGAGGGTGAAGGGAGTTGACTATTGATGGAACGTGTTGTTCTAGAGGTCGGTCTGCTTTGCTTGTCCCTTCTCATTCTTTCTGTTTTCCAGTCGCTGTATTTCTTTTACTCGTCTTCTTCCCCTCCTTCTCCTTGGGAAGGCATGGCTACGGCCGTCAATCAGAGAAGCTTAGAATGCAGACAACCCTCTCTCACGTCCCAGCGCGCCCTACTGTGTTCGTCAAGTGATAGCTTTCCCTCGTCACCATCATACCACCAAGGACTTGGCACAAAGTAAAAGTGAGACGAGATGCTCGCGATATGTCCTCGTATCTATCCATGCGTCGTCTTCGTGGCACCCGAAGCCCCGCTGATCAAATTGCCTTTTTGGGAGATTCTTCCGCGGCAGGGGTGCTGGAGAGATAGATGGGGAGATGTGGTCGACTGCCCCATCGCAGGCCGTGTTATCAAATGCTAAGCAAGATCACAGAATTTCTCGCAAGAAGTTCCCAGAGACGCGGAGGAAGGAGGTATCATTATCCAAGAGAGCAAGCAATCCAAAACAACCTACACGCACACTCTGACAAAAGAAAACGACAGTACCGCCCGCCGCCGTCTATACCACGCCCGCTCCGTCTCGTAATGACGCCCGCCCAAAGCCAAAAATGGAAGCCCCGCAAAAGTCCTCTGAAAGATCAGCCCAACACCTTGTGCATCAGCTCGCGACAGGCGCCGATGAATTTGAGATAGACCTCCTTTTTCTGGAACAGGAACATTTCGTGGTCGAATGGTAGCTTGTACGTCTCGAGCAGCACGACGACGGCGTTGTCTGCTCGTGTTAGTATTCAGCACGGCACGTTGAACAGGAAGAGAAGGGCGGAGAGGAGAGTGAGACGTACTGTCCAGCGCTCGTATCTCGTCGCCGTTGAGCGGCGCAATGGGTGGGACTTCAAACTTGCCAACACTGTCCTTGCGCATCGAGGTCGGCAGCGCGTTGAGCGGCTCTGTCAGCTCTGTCGTGCCGGCGTTCATGTTGCGCAGTTCTAGGCGCTTGCTGTGGTAGGTAGTTGATTGCTGTCAGCTTGTCTTTGTTCGTGAAAGATCCATCTCGAACGACGGCATCGGGACCTCAAGGGAGACGTACCTTTCCAAATCGCGATCCATGCCGTCCTTGGCCTGCGCAAAGCCGCTCGTGACGAAGCGCTTGAGGTTGTCCAGCTCGGCCTGCAGGCGCTCAATGTGGCTCAGCGTACCGAGCGACAGCGTCGTCTGGTCGTTCATGATGCGAAATTTCCACTGCTCGAGCTCCGTGAGAGAGCTGCAGCGCCGTCGGGTGGAGCCGTCGGCTTCGCTTCCTGAGTTCATTTCGATGGTGGCTCCGTTGGCGGGCTGTTTGGTTTCGTGCTGGGCGGTTGGCCCATTGCTTGCTGCCGCGGTTGATGTCGCTGCTGGAATGCCGGCGCTCGTTGTCACCATGGAGCCTACACCGTTGCTCAATCTCCCACCAGCCCTGCGGTCTTGATCACCACTCGATGGCGGCGCATCATCCAGCTCGTCAATCTTGCCCAATGACCCGGGCAACGACAGGCCAGACCACGAGAGCCTGGGCATAAAGTCTATCTCGCTGGCCAACGCTGCCAGACTCAGACTGTCGCGCTTGAACTGCGGCGCCGGCTCCAAGGGCGCAGGCTCAATCGAAGCGCTCCATTCCTGTGGCTCTGCCCCTGACGCGGTGTTGTTGCTCGCACCGCCGCCCATGCCTCCCATGACCACGTCTGGACCGACGGGGAGCTCCGTGATGGAACCGATCCGCATGCGCACGTCGTCAGTTCCAACGCGTAGTCCAGCGTCCGGCGCGCCCGTCCACGCCATCGGCGCCGGTGTACTCCGCGGTGTAGCCATGGCCATGCTTCTCGCTGCACTGTAGGGGTGATACTGGCCTGGCCCGTATCTTCTCTGCCGCGGCTGCATGCCCTGAGGGTTTGCCTCCACGGCCGTTCCGGGCGTTACTTGCCGCAGCACTCGACTAGGGGGCACAGCGCCCCTCATCATCGATGGTCCCGGCTGCTGTATCATCGCTGGTGGCAGTGGTCTGGAGCCGGCTGTGAGCGCCGCTGGGTACGGATGCCGCGGTGGCGATGAGGGCGTCTGCTTGCGAGGCGGTGGCACGGCAACGGCAATGGGAACGGGCGGGTTGACGCGCATGTTGCGTGGCTGAACGGCGCGAGTAAAGATTATTTGAGGGCTGGACTGTGTCGGAGAAGGGGGAGCGGGAGGGGGAAAAGACGGGGGTATTTGCGGAGTGTGGGGAACAGAGTGCGACGGCGCATGGCGAAAGTGGCGCTGCGGTTGCTGCTGCTGCTGTTGCTGCTGCTGTGGATGGAAGCTCCGTGGCCGCGGCTCGACACTGCGCTGTTGAACGTGTTGTGGGTGGTATTGGTTCTGTGCTGGCGACAGACTCGGTCCCTGGGGCGGCATACTGTGTGCGCGCATGCCCTGCTGCGGCGACACTGCCAGCCCGCCATTCGCAAAAAACGGTTTCGGATGATGGAACTTGGGGGGCTGCAGGCGCGGCGTATTGGCATTCGTCTCCAGCTTCAGCGGGGCGCTGCGGCGGACGGGCTCAGAGGCAGGATCAAAATGCGCGCCTTCGTCCTGGCCAGGGGTTCGCGGAGTCGACGAAGCCCACCACTGCGTGGCAGTCGGGGCTGACCAGTCTTGCATCTTGCAGTCCGCTGGAGGCCATTCGTTTTCTGCGTCCATCGGCGTGCCAATGGTCGCAGCATTCGATCCCGGAGCCAGCGTGTCGAACGGCGAGGCGTTGCAGCTCCGGGGTACGAAGCAAGAATCAGGTGCGTGTAGCATTGGAGTCGGAGAGCTGAGGGCAGACGGGTCAACAGTATCAAAAGGAGCCGGCGAGTTGAACTGCGCCAGGATAGCTGAGATGTCCTGGTCTTCTCTGCCAACGTCGCCGTCTGCAAAGGAACTGAAAAGGGGCAGCGGCGGAGAAACGCTGTTTGTCGGTTGAGCGCTGGCAACGTGGCCCTGTGACTGCACATTGAGCGGTGACAGAGCCGGCGACAAGCCATCTGCCGTACGCCCATCACTCGCGGGGCCTTCTGCCATGGAGAAGGAAAAGGGAGCGGTTGTACTTCTGGAAGCGGGATCGAAGAAGAGTAAGAGACGACACAACGGCGGGAGTGATGCAGCAGGGCAGAGACAGGCAACAATCGACCACACCGGCACGCTGGGTCGAGGTAACAAGGGCAGTTTTGGAAATTTGGACGGAGGAATGTTCGATGGGTGCTGGAAGGTTGAGTTCACCTCAAGGAGTTATGTGAGTACCGTCGACTGTCTCTCTGTCTTCTGCACGCCGCGGCCCGCCATCCGGTTCGGAGCTCCTACCAACGACTTGACCGCCTGGCTGACTACGGCTGCTCGTTTGTGTTGGCTCTGTCTCGTTTCGGTCCAGTGCAGATGCCGCCAATAGTTTCGATCTGCTCATCGCGGCGGTGAGGCCTCCCTCCTTTTGGTTGAACAGCGAGTCTGAAAACAATACCAACCCCGCAGACACTGCAGGCTCAAGAAGTCCAACGTTTTTGGCATCAAGGTCGGTGAAGAGGATGATGTGCCGCGAGAACCTGGGGACGACACTCCACCAAAAGTCCCCTGAGCTGATCAACCGTCTTCTCAGGTCGACCATCTGTCTCAAAGAAGGCTGACAAACGGGCTTTTGCTGATACCTGTGTGAAATTTGTTCAGTGACGACTGTGCGCAAGTCGTGGCATTGTGCGATGTCTGTCGGTCAGTTGCATATCCGACATGCAGTGGCCCGAGCCACACGACGATGTCTCTGAAGAAGACATCTGTACAATAACGGCGCAAGTCTCGGGAAGGGAGGCAACACAATGGTTTCTGTCGTTTTGCGAAATAAGCCCCCTCGGTCTTGGATAGTGTGATTGACAGTCAATCAGAACTCACGGGCTAAGAGCGTGCTGCGATTTGACAGGTCGCCCTATTCGTAAGTAAAACGCCACTACTTCCGTCCAGCTTCTACTCCAAAGAATCTTGAATTGGTTCCTGACCGATGTTCAGGTTTTGAAGTCCCGACTTTTTTCCAAAGTACAAGAAATGACATAGCCCGCTGCGTTACGCGTAAATCATCAGAACACCCAACAGCCCGACCACAATCCTGGTAAAGTGTCAGTGCGAGCCCAGATGCCAGCTTTAAAATAGCACTCACCATTGGCGTAGAGAGAGTAAGTGTCGGCATTCGCAATGGCCTGTTTCGGACGCAGGGATTCTGTCGTTCTATACCCGTACCCTATGTCGATCGTACCAGCAACAGCGTCCAAATGCGTCATCTCGTGGAGAGTGGTGGTGGCTCTGTCTTGCCCATGGCATTCCTTGGTGAGATCCGGAAAGTCGTCGGCATAGTAAGCAGGGCAATAGACCTGGAGCCCGGTCGATGGCGAAGTGTATGCCAAGGTCAACCCGTCGCAGTACTCGAACCCATCGTCGCAGTGGATGCGGGTCTCTCCACCGTCAAGCTTGCCGCACTCAGCTGCGACTTTAGCGTACACCCCAGCCACCGCCTTGCGCATCTCCGGCGATGGGTCTTTGAAGTACTTTGCAAACTGTTTAGAATCTCCCGTTGAAGCGGCCCGCTGTGCTTCCTGAGACAGCTTTGCACAAGCGTCCAATGCTCTCAGAACAGTGTCCTTTTGAGGTCCAGGGGGGCATCTTTCAAGGACTGATCGTTTCTTGAGCTTCTGCGCTTTTCCGTGGAACTCATCTCTTTTTTGCCGGGCCCGGTGCGGATCGACGCTGATGCGTATTCTGTTGCTCTCGTACGGGACTGCTCCCGCAAGTTCAAAGGAATCCCCTTCTGCGTAAGATATTACACCGCGCGAAAGAACGTCGTACTCCTTGCCGTGCAAGGCATACATCTCGGCAATATCAAAGGTAACTTCATGGCTTTGCCCAGGAGGCAGGTTCAGAAATGATGAAGGACCCAATCCGGTAATGACCGACCGAAGACGCACACCTTCAAATGGAACTTGCGCATCTGCAATGCGTTAGCGGCCGCTCTGTTTCGACAGGCGAATGTCCCCAATTGGCCAGTTTGTGTTTTTCAAACGTACCAGCTGAGTGTATTTCGGCTTTCTCAACCGCGGCGGAATCCAAAAAGTTGCCCTAGCACCCCTTTCAGTCAACAATTTTACGTTTGTGTGATGTCCTTCGCCTCTACCTTCTTGAACAGGTTCAGACTGTCAGGTCCGTTGTTCGTCACAATGGCCCTTATTTCGGTGTGGTTGGCCAATTCGAGAACGACGCCGAGGTGTGAATCTCTATTGAAGCTAATGATTGCACCGCTTGCTATTGATGCCAGAATGGCAGGCGCAAAACACTTGAAAAACTTCATATGTACTGATGAATGAACGTCGTTCACGAAAGAGGGACTGGTAAGGATCGACAGTGACTTGGAGTTGGACCGAGCGCGAGTCTTAAGAGCTTAATAGAAGCAAAGTGTTCTCACAAAAATCTACAGCTGCCAGCCGCATTTTGTCACATTCTAGATTGATTTCTGGGAGTGTTGTAATATTACATGGCAATTCGCCAGCCACGAAGAAAGGCCGCAGCACTAGCGGAGTGATCGTCATGGTCTTCGAGCATTCGGCTGCGTGGATTCGTGGAGAGCAGGGAGGTTCAGTCTGGCCTGCTTTCCCCAGCTGAACAGTGAAGACGAAGTGAACGCCAACGACCAACAAGGCAACAAGATTTCGTCCATTGGTTAGATCGCCAAAAGGCCAAGTCAGACAAGCCATGTTGGGTCGTATTCGCAGTAGACATGTCAGGATCAACGGACAACCAGTCATCACCTACCCAAGCGTGAAGAATGACATCAAACCGCCTCATCACACCCACACGCATGGTGAGACACTGGGCCGCCACCAGCTGGACTCTCTCAGTTCAAACACTCTGCGTGAGAAGAGCAAGGCACTGTTGTTACACCTCGAAGACTGCGAAGACGAGGAGTGGCATGGAAATGGAGCGAATCTCGAAAAATTTTCGGTCAACGAACGCATCTCCTCAATTGGCGCAACATATGGACACTTGGCGTCTCGTGGCAGAAGTCATGCGATCTCTTCCGGCACGGAAAAAAAGAGCATAGACTCAACTAGTGATGAAGACCTGCTGGCCTGCCAATGCAAAGACAAGAAGCCGAATATGTGGTTTAGACAAACACTATATTGACGGAATACATTGCTACCTGGTGTATAGATGACTGTGCCACATAGTCTCTGTCGGAATGTGGCTTGTGGGGAATGAAAGTGGGTAAGGATAGAGCCTGTAAATGGAGAAGCTTGGCCTACAGGGCTGCTGTAACCCGTTGTACATCATTCATGCCACGTTCATCACGTCCCCGCATCGGGGCCTCTCCTGATTCAATCCTCCGCTCTCAAACCACAGGCAAACATGGCGTCGATTTCGCCTGTCAAGGCGTCAGGGTACTCCCGAACCTTGACAGAAAATGATCCCGACAATCCACACCATTGAACCACCCCCCGTGGCCATCCGGATGCCTCGAATTTCTGCTCCATTTGTAGCCTGAATATCCACGATATGTATGCAAGCGCGATCCAGAAACTTCGACTTTGGCATCAGTCTTCATTTCGGAAGGGGTTGGTTGGGAACGAAGATGAACCGAACTACTGTCCTTTCCGCGGGTTCCTGGTCAACCTCCTCGACGGCGGCAAACGTGTTTCAAGCAAATCGCCTCTCAATTCTACATGATTTCTCGGCGACAAGCAACCTCTCTATCCGCATCCTGTCCCTCGTCCTGCAGGTTCCCGTTCCATGCCTCGCCTTACCCCTCCTCGCGAATCCAGGCATATCGTTGCCGCAAGTGGAAAATTAGCGACGGGTCTAGATAATCTTTGGGACGCCATTGCTCTCGAGTTGGGAGAACATCCAGCAGTTGCTTTTCAGCTACGGTTCGCCTTTGACTGGTGTTGATTAGTCGGAATTAGTTAACCAGTGCCCGCATTCCTAGAGTGACCATCATGACGTCTGGTGGTTCTAGAGTCCTGTTCATCTCTTGCCGCCCGTCCTCCTTCTCTGCTTCACGATTCGAACAAGTGCCTAGACGCTTCGCAGTTTCTGAAACTTGGTTGTCTTTTTCTCCTAACGGCTGTCACAGAGTATTGGGCGACTTGGTCCAGGAACGTCGGCAGCTATCTTCTGGCCTTTGCCTGATCCAGCAACCACCAGCCCACAGTCCCACAGTCGCGCGACGTCATTTCGCGACGCCAGTTCACTGACGGCGCACCTTGGCTCGAATAAAAGTCTTAAGACAATGCTCGGTTTGCGGCCGCTTTCAAAGACAGCATAGGAAGCGTAAGTGATTGTTCACCCTCCAAGTTTGCTCCTCGGCTTCGCGCAATCCCAAACGGCTGACCTTACTGTCAGCACTACCGCCAAACATCCTTTTCGAGGGAAGCTTCGCCAAAGTCAAGAGCCGCAGCCGGCGGCCGATTCGGTACCTCGTGCCATCGCGCTGCGCTGTCTCGCGACCTGCGCGCCTCACCTCTCCTCCCTCCCTCGTCTCTTCCCTTAACCAACCACTCCAATTTTCGCTTATCAGTCGCTGTGCTCCCATTGTCATAGCCATGGGAGTCTACCGACAGCGTCCACTTCTTACGGCGCTGGTCGTCATCTTTCTTCTTACCACTTTCACTTATTACACGGGGTACTCGATCCAGCCGGCCGACACGTTGGAGCCCATTGAGCGCCCAAAGGTACCAGTCACGACGTCCGACCTCGCCGTTACCTTGCATCAAGTACGCAAAGATCCACCTACGATACAAGTCATTGTCGAAAACAAACACCCCCACTCTTTCATCACCATACTCCTCTGGGATTCGCCGCTCGACTTCCTGGCCCTGCCAATCGGTCTATTTGAAATCAAGCCAGAGGGCTCGGATAAGCCCATCTCGATGAACAGGACTGAGATCAAGCGCAAATATCCGCCGAACTGGGAATTGCTCCTCGCAATGCGGCCAGGCGATCGCCGCGCTCAAGACATTGTGTTAGAGCCACCGTTTGTGCCGTTGGAGGAGCTGCGGGAGAGGGGCAAGACTGCAAAAGTGTCAATGAAGGGACGTTGGCGATCAGTGTGGAAAGGCGACATCGATGACGTTACTGAAGAGTCCCTGAGAAGTATAGAGGTTAATCGAGGGGGCATGCTTGGCAGGTTTGAAAGCGACGAGCTTGAGATCGACCTATGGGAGACGGAGGTCAAAGATCAGTCGGCTGAGGACGACTGGCGGGAAGGGTATTATCCGGAAGGTCCTCCTCCAGAACAGCCTCCCTCCGAAGGACCGCCGCCTGATGAGTCCCCATCAGAAGGGCCTCCGCCAGAGGAAGGCAAGCTTGAAGGAGAGCTGCCGCCCGAGGAGGAGAGGCCTGAAGAAGAACGTCCCGTGGAAGATCGGCCGCCGGAGGAGCATGACGAGGACCGTCAGGAACTCGGCAAGGTACACAAGGAACCGGAACATGACGATAAAGGCGAGAAGGACGAGAAGGAGGACAGTAAGAAAGTGGATGACAAGGACGACAGGAAGAATGAGAAGGACCAGGATGACAAAAAAGAAAAGGATGAAAAGGACAGCAAGGAAAGCAAGGATGATCAGGGTGACAAGGACGATAAACCATCAGACAAGGACGGCAAGAAGGAGGACAAGGAAGGCCAGGAATCCAAGGACGACAAGAAGAACGAGAAAGATGAGAAGAAAGACGGCAAAAAGGACGACAAAAAGGACGACAAAAAAGCCGACGAGAAGAAACCTCCTCCTCCCGAACCAGGCCGCGACGACGAGCACCCAGACAAAGACTCGCACGATGACGAGTCGCGAAAACAAGACGACGCGAAGCGCGTTATTAGTGGATAATCAAATCACCTCACCCCGTATATACCCGCTGCACTCTACCGCATCATCACCGCTGCAGATAATCGCATGCTGCAACCGCCGCGATCGATCCCAAGACGTGAAAGGCGCATTTGGCATGGAGTTTGGATTGGCGGAAATGTGCTTCCATACTATACCTTGAGCGTGTGTTTTCATGGTAGATAAACCTTGGTATGAGGTGCTTGCTTTGGTTGCGGCTATCTCTTGTCAGATAATTCGAGCAAGCCATTTTCAGACAGTGTGCCTTGCGTTTTGGCGCGTCGCTGTGTTTTTGTGCTCGTCGTCGTCAGTCAGTCTCAACAGCGTCGGCGGCCTGTCTTCCCAACGCATGCTTGACGTTGGATTCCTCCTCCACCACGCCACGCCCTTCGACATGCTAGCGGCACAAACAGACGCCCATCAATCGTGTTGGCTAACGGCCCTAATCCTACGCAAACAAAAAAAGTACCTAGCCTTGTACTCAGATACTTCCGCACGTCCACTCCGCCGCATCTTTGTCCCCCCCTTGCCCCACAGCAATTTTTGAACCATCGAAACAGCAAAAAGATAACGCCAAACATGTTGGAACAACTAATACGACACAGACAGGACTCGAACCTGTGCGGCCGAAGCCATTAGATCACACCGAAAGGAAGAATTCGAGTCTAACCCATTAACCACTCTGGCACTGTGCCTATTCTATCATGACAGCGAACCAATATTGTTGATTGTTTTTTCATCTATCTCAAACGAGAGACTGTGCTGAAAATTTCGGGGTTGTTCGAACTCTAGGATGCGGTCGTCTATAGGACGCAAGCTCTTATGGGATGTAGATACAGAAAAAGGGATACGAGGCGAAAAAAAGGTAATTATAATTATATAATGAACGCACTTTACGATAGCCTAAAGGCGATTAGATAAGGTAATTAAAAGGGGAATATAAAGTAAGTTAATAATTAATTAATTAATTAATTATTTTACATCTTACTAGAGCTATAGGCTATCTAAGACGGAGCTATCTATAGGGGATACCGTATACGTTTATAAGGTAAGTAGGAATGCCTAGCTTATTACGGTTTCTAACTATTTATCGTAATAGCTATTAGACGCTAGTAACGTAAGTATATATTAGATGCTAGTAATATAAGCATATTATAACTACGCCCTTACGCGATTACTTAATAAGCCGAAGCTAATTATAACTAAGCTATATAAACTAGCCGAGCTATATAAGCTAGTAGTACTAATAGATAATAAATACTACTAAGGATATATAGCCTACTTAACGGCTAACGAAACTTTACGTAGTAATAAGAAGATTAATTTCTCATCTATTTTAATAACATAACTAAAGTAGTAATTTACGTAGTAAAGAGAGAGTTTAGTTCTCATTTTACTTCTTATATAAATATATATAGAAGATAGATGTTACGGTTTCTAACTATTTACATCCTTAGATAGATCCTACGGTTAAAGCGTTAGGCTTAAAGTGCCGATTCTCTATATATACTTACTTAGATTAGTACTTTAATCCTACCGTTATAAGACTAGCTTACTACGACTAATCATTACTATAAAAAAGGAGTTAACTTATATATCTACGTCTTAATCTCCTAACATTTAATTAGTTATTAATAGATGATAGAGTAGTAGTAGCTAGATGATTAGGCCGCCTAGTAGGTAGCCTTATAGTAGTAGTAGTAGGGGTTACTCCTAGACGAGTAGGCCTACCTTATAGAATAGGCGTACTAATAGTAGTAGGAAGCGCTCCGTACGTAATAGTAGAACTAGTAGCTATACTACTAACTAACCGCCGGTCTATTAGATCCTAACATTATTTAGTTACTATAGTAATAGATGGCCTACTAGGCTAATAAGAAGGAGCGTAAACGCTAAGTAGGTAAACTAACTAAGATCTTACTAGAGATACCTATTTATAAGGGTAATAGGGATGGACTAGACGCGTAGATAGATATAGTTCGTAATAAGATAAGCCTAGACTATACTAACTACGCGCTAAAGACTTAATTATTCACTATCTAGGCTAAACTTAGCGGTAAAGCCGCCTACTAAATAACGCCCTAGTTTAAATAATATAGGGATAATCCTAGCATGACCTTTAAGTAACTACTTACGTACCTAGAGCTAATCTACGGTGATCCTTACTAAGTAGTAAACGCGTAACGCTAGATATACGTATTATGCTAGTAGGGAGTACTATTCTAGAAGTTTTTTACTAAGTTTAATTAGGTCTTATAGTTAGCTAGGGGTAATAAGTAGCCGGATTCGGCTAAGATCGGCCTCCTAGAGAATATACTAAGCTATAAACTATCGGCCTAGATAGTAGGGTTAGCCTTAGGAGGAGAGTCTTAGGACTAGTATATAGCCCTTCTTACCTAAGTTAGTAATTCTATAGAGAGACTCGGAAATAATAATAGTAGCGCGCGTAATAGCGGTTACTAGGCTAATAGCCGATTCTATAAAGGCAGGTTAACAGGTTAGGCCCCTAGTAGTACCGTAATAACGCCGTAAGGACGGTTAAATTAAATAAGTACCACCCCTAAGGCTATAGAATAGGAGCCTACTAGTCTAGCCCGCTTAGCCGTCTAGCGTGCTAAGTAGGTATTAGATATAGAAGTAAGCTAATAACATATATCTAAGCTCTATCTACGTTATAGTAGTAACGCTCACTTTATTAGTAAGTACCTATATAAGCCTACTCATCCTTCCTAGGCTATAGTAGTCTAGCCGTTACTAGAGGATGAGACTAAAGATATTAAGGAGCCCGAATTAGGAAATAAGGAACTCCGGCTATAGTTATAGTCCGGAGTAAAGTTATAAACTAGAGGAGGTTAAACGGTAGGATCATAGTCTATTAGCGTAAGGCTAAGCGGTATATAAGGGGTAAATCCCTACTAGTATTAGCGCTAGTTAATTAAGTATCCTATACTAGAACTCTTATTAATTTAGGGAGTAAACTATATATAATAGTAACCTCCTAGTTCATAACGCGCATAAACCTCCTAGTCTATAAAATTACACCTATGCTAATACTTAGACTAAAGAGCTTAGAATAGTTAGTAAAGACGGTAATAGAGTTTACGCTTAATTTAGGAGGATACTTAAGAATAATCCTTACCTATATAGTACCCTAACTCCCTAATAGTATTAAGTTACTAATAGGAGCACCGTAGCTCCGCTAAGAGAGGGTCCTACTAGACCTATTAGCTAGGAGCCTTACATTTAAAGATACCGGCCTAATAGTATAGGAGGAGGGAAGATTAGAGGTTAAGGACGGAGTCTACTTTACTTAGGCTATCTCTACCCTAGCGTACTAACTACTTACCTAATTAGTAGCTAAATAGCGGAAAGGATACGTATTTACGGCGAGTCTCACTAATATTAATAAGGCCTTAGTAATAAAGCTAGTTATTAGTAGTAACGAGATTATTACGAATTATTAAGCGGCTAATATATAGGCTTTCACCTAGAGGCTATCTACTTAGTCAGACGTATATGAAATTAAAAAGAACTTAATTAAAGTTAAGTAGTTAAAAGATAAAGTTAAGTAAAGTCTTCTTAATTATTATAAATATAGAAGATGCTATATACTCTTCTATCTTCTATATATATTTATATAAGAAGTGAAATGAGAACTAAACTCTCTCTTTACTACGCGAATTACTACTTTAGTTACGTTATTAAAATAGATAAGAAATTAATCTTCTTATTACCGCGCGAAGTTTTATTAGCTATTAAGTAGGCTATATATCCTTAGGAGTATTTATTATCTATTAGTACTACTAGCTTACCTAGCTTAGCCGGTTTACGTAGCTCGGTTATAATTAGCTTCGGCTTATTAAGTAATCGCGTAAGGGCGTAGTTATAATGTACTTACGTTACTAGCGTCTAATATATACTTATATTACTAGCGTCTAATAGCTATTACGACATTCCCCCCCTAATAGGAAGCCTAAGTTAGCTTATTAGGTGCTTACGCGGATAACTAACCGGTACTATTTTAGTAAGGGCGTAAAGTATAGGACTACTAGGTATATCTTATTACTAGGTTTATAGTTTAACTAACCTTCTTTACTACTACCTTAATAATAATAATAGACCTTACTTCCGTTATTATATCTTCCTATTACTCTTAGCCTATCTCTTATTTAAGTAACTAGCTCTAGTAATAACTCTAGTAATAATAGTAAGTCCTCCCATTTATAGTAGGTCTAAAAACGCTTAACTAATTATCGCGCGATAGTATCCGATTAACATTATTACTCTAAGCGTCCTAAAGGTAATGTGATGCCTTAAGAGGATGCTAAGGCAACTTAAGACTATCGCGTAAGATATTACGCGTAATTAGCTAATTATCTATATATCTAGAGTTTTAAAAAGGTAAAGTAAAGCTAACTAGTCTAGGTATAGTACCTAGCTCCTAAGAGCTAGCATACATTACTATTCTACCTATAAATCCTCGCGCGAATATTACGTAAGCTAATTTACCTACTTTACCTTTATATATACATTCTAGTAGCCGTTACGTTAGCGTACTACTAAGTATATCTTCACGTAAAAGTAATAATAGTAGCATTATTCATCTAGCTACTTTACCTATAGAATTACTAGTGGAACCTTTAGATTAGGACTTAGAGGTAGATGCTTCTAATAAGATTATAGTCTTTATCCTACGTAAGGCCTTTAAAAAACTCACTAAGGTATATATTACTACTTACTTATCCTTACGTAATGGCTAACTCATTATAGAAATCCCTTAGTAGTAATGAAACTAGCTAACGCGTAAGGCGTATGTTAGGCCTTAGCGACTTAGCTTATTATACTATCATCCTAGTTTCTAAGGATTATTTTAACATTATATCTACGGAATCTTATAGTTCTTTACGCGATGCTTACTTAATCTAATACGTAGGTATTAATTAAGCTACTAGTTATACTAAGTACTAGGATAATCTCTCTACTTACATCTTCTACGGTTACTATAAGTTACTAGGTTTCTTATAGGGTTATTACGCGAACTACATCTAAGGTACTAGTAACCTTAACTATACTATAAGCGACCTTACTAGTACTTATCCTCCTAATTAATATAAAAGGTATAAGAATGAGATATAGCCTAGAGAGTACCTTACTCTTTACTACGTAATAGATAACTAGGTTAATAACTTTCTCTAGGGCGCTATTAAAGGTGTAATAAGGCCTAAACTTAAGAAGTTAGCTCTAATTCCTACTAAAGAGGAGGAAGAGGAGTAAGGGTATAAAAGATAAGGAATAAAATTAAATTAGGAAAATAGGATAGATAAGGGTAAATTAGTTCGTATAGATAAGAGTTATTTACTACGGTGTTAAAGGATTCTCTTTACTAGAGTATAGGCGGGTTAGTTATCTAATTACGTTTCTTCCCATGATTCTTATTTAAGGAAGGCTCTTTTCTACTTTTCTAGGTTCTTTAGTAGTCTAGGGGTAGAAGGATTAGTAGTATAGAAGTCCTCTACTTTTTAGGGGGCCCTAATAAAAGAACTTACTATATACTACTTATTATCTTAATTATATCCTACCTATTAGACCTAATACCTTAAAATTCCGTAAGTAACCTTACTTACGCGGATAAAGTTAACTTCCTATTCTTACTAGTTATTAATGACCTTAGGTTCTAGTTCCGTATATCTCTATTATAGTAATAGGTCTATAGCTACTTTACGTAGGCGATTAGCGTAGAAAAGGTTTATAACCTTCATACTTTTTAGAAGATCTAATTCGTACGAATATCCTTTTATTCTAGTAATCTTAAATGGTCCTACATTAGGAGCGTCTAATTTTAGATTTAGCCGGTCCGTTATCTAGCTAGTCTTCTTAATATAAATAAAGTCTCTAATGTTAAAGTTAGGTATATAACGGTATTTATTAGCTTATTAGTAGTTCTTTTCTTATAATTAGTAAATTAATTTATAGGCGTACTTATAGGCTTCTTATCTTCTTTTTTAGAGAGACTAAGCTATAGACTATGTTCTACCTTTAGGCGAAGTAGTTATTATTATATGAGTAGTCTAGTTATAATATATATGTAGCATGAAGCTAAGGTCTACTTCTACTAGTATAAGACCTATAGCCTTATATAGGAGGGTAGCCTAAGCTAAATCTATTAATAGTAGAAGATTAGACTAGTCATTTTAATAGTAATTAATAAAGGGTTATAGTTAGTATATAAGGACCTAATTTACTATCTTAGTAATTCCGTTTATCTAAGAGTAATAGGCTAAATTAAAGTATTATTTAATACTAGTTAACTTCTATAGCTCCTACGCGAAGGCTAAAATGAACTAAGGACCTTAATCTAATAGTATACTTTTAGGATTTCTAAAAATTCGGTAGACGTAATCATAAAAAAGTTAAGATACTCCTTTAGCGTTAATTTTCTTCATGTAAGGTAAACTAAAGGTTCTTTAGGATAACTAGTCTATAATAATAAGGATATAATTAAATCCCTTTTAGTCTTATAGCATCTCTTTAAAATCTATAGCTAGGTATTACTAGGGACGGTTAGGAATTAGTAGAGGATATAGAAGGCTAGGTGTCTTATTAGTAAATTTATAGTTCCGGCGGTAAATATAGTAGTTTCAGCTATATCTCTTAATTATATAAGTCTAGCTAGGCTAGTAATAGTATTACTATAATAGCTTTTACATTTTATTAATTCTAGGATAGGTAGTAATGTAAGTAGTATATATTACTTTAATTATTCTTACGTAAAGGTTATCCTAGTTAGGAATGACTAATATGCTATAGTGAAGAAGTAATCCATCCTATAGCTTCTAATATGATTTATTTTCTAGTTAAAGACGGGCTATTTCTCTCTATAGTTTAAGATCTAGGTTTTCTCTATTTATGTAGAGAAGTTTATTAAGGAAAATTATTAGTAGAGAAACTTCTAGCTCTATTATCGTAAGTAGGACTACCTAGGAAGTAGGAATGAGATACTACTCTTATACGGCCTTTACTTTCTCTTTTTAAGTCTTAAGTTACTCTTACTTTCTTATAAGAATATCTATAATGATGTTTTCCTTTCCTAGTTAGTAGGTAAACCGGACTTAGTACTTAGTGAGTTACTTAGCCTATCTTACTTATTATGCGGATAATTAGCACTTAGAAGTAAAGTGTTCTAATGCTTAATAGTCTATAATTATAAGAAAAGGTTTATAAAGGCCTATAAGCATGGATCTCTATTCCTCTAGTCCTTATATAATAGCTAGAAGTTCTTTATTAGGTATTCCGTAGCAGAGTTTAGTATCTAACATTACCTTAGAATAAAAGGATACCGGTTTCCATTCGTAATTTTCTTAATATTATAATAGAACTCCCGTAACTACTCCGTTACTTATATCTATTTCTATATAAGTGTCTAAAGTTAGATTATAGTTTATAAGTAGTGATTCACTATATATTAGTTTCTTAAGGTTCCTAAAAGATTCTTCCTTAACTAGCCTAAGTTATTACTACTTTACTTTTAAATATAGTTTTTCTAGTAGCCGGCTAATTCGTCTATAGTTAGGAAGGAATCTCTAATAGAAGTTATAGAATTCTAAGAAAGACTAAAGAGATTAGAGGGTCATAGGTAATTACTAGGTACGAATAGGTTTAATTTTTTATGGGTCCATTAATATACCCTTAGTAGAGATAATGTATCCTAAGAATTTCGTGTAAGTAGTTAAAAACTTACTCTTTTTTATGTTAGCTTATAGTCCCGCTTTTTATAATCATTATAGAACTTTAATGACATGTTAAGTATAATCATATGGGTTTTTAGAAACGATAAGAATATCGTCCATAAAAGTAATAACGAAATCATCTAAATAGTTAAAGAGAACTTAGTTAATAAAATGTTAAAAAGTAGTAGGCCTATTACTTAGCCTAAAAGGTAAAACACGGTATTTAAATATTCCATATCTTATATAGAAGGTAGTATATTCTTTAGACTATTCTTAAAGTCGGATTTAATAGAAAGCTTATTAAATATCTAGTTTTATGTAGACCTTTCCTTTACCTACTCTCTATAAGAGTTCTAAGATAAGAGGTAAAGGATATAAGTCCTTCTTTATCTAATCATTTAACCGTTAGTAGTTAATATAAATTCGCTAGCCACCTCCGGGTTTTTTTACTACTAATACTAGAGAGGTATAGGGCGCGTAACTCTTAGTAATGAATCCTTTCTTTAAATTCTCTTAGATATATTCCTTTACTACGGTAAGCTATTCTAGAGATATTCTATAGAGGGGACTTATTAGTAGGCGTAGAGAATCCTTATGCGTAAGAGAAATTTAATGATTAACTCCTATATAAGAAGGTAGTAGCTAGTTAGACTCTTATTTTAAAAAGACATCGCGGTAGTTCTTATACTTAGAGGGTAAATAATTATTAAGGTATTTATTAAAGGCTTCATCTTTATTAGCTTTATTAATATCGTCTAGTATAATAGAATAAAGATCTACTACTTCCGTTAGTATTTTTATAGGTAGGTTAATTTCTATAAGAGAGGTAAAAAAGGTTTCTTAGTTATTAACTTTAATATTATTAGAGATGTATATTAAAGAAATTAATTAGTTTATCTATAAAACTTTACTTCGTGCGGATAATTTTAGAATATTTAAAAGATTTAAAAAAGAATTTTAGTCTAGAGGACTTAACTAAATGAGTTATTAGTTACGGTAATCTAGAAGAATATGATGATATGTAAGGAACTAGTAGCCTAGAATAATATTATAGCGCCTAATATCTAGTATAAAGGTGTATATTATAACTAGCTAATGTTAGAAACGGAATTATAATTAATAAATGAAATTAAGTTACTTATTTATGCGTTAGTTAAACCTAGAGACTTTAAGGTTCCTACTAGTAATCTTTCTTTTCTTAATCCCTAATTCTCTAAGTTATAGAAGAAGTTAAGGATAGATAAAGCTAGATCTATTTATACTAGTATTAACTAGGGCATAAATGGGTATAGCGTAACCGCTAGCTATAATTATAGTTCGTATAGTAAATAGGTATCCTCTAATAAGGTCATAAACGTTTACCTATAAATTAGTAATTTATAGAGCTCTAAGCTTATATCTTAGGGAGGAGACTTCCCCTAAGACTTATTATTTTCTAATAAAGAAGAGTATAGTTCTAATATTATATACTCTTCTCCTTCTTCTTCTATTACGGTATTAACTATCTTTACTTTAGTTTCTAGGCACTATTAGATAAGATATCTAAACTTTCTACATTAATAGTAGGGTCTAATATTACCTAAGAGTTCTACTTTTCCTTTATATATTAGATTTTCCGTTATTATATAAGGAGTAGATCTCTATAATAACCTTAAAAAAGGCTATTCTCTTAAACTTCTACCTATTAAAAGAGTAGATTTACCTACTTATTCCTATTATTATTTCTTTATACGGTCTTCCTAGGATAATAAAGATACATTTTAACCGTTTTAGTACTTAATCATACTTTATATAATAGGGTATACCTTTTAAAGGTATTCTTTAAATGAAATAGAGTCGTCTTATTTAATTCCTACTAAATGAGTTTATAGTAGGGGATCTAATAAAGAGTGAAAATCCTCTTTCTATTATTTATACGGAAGGTTAGCTTCTAAAGCTAGGTGTATAAACTCTAACTAGAACTTCTAAAGATCTATAGGAATTTTATAATAAAGGTCCTTTAGCTTCTTCTTTATATCCTTTCGCCGGTATGGATTCTTAAATACTTACTTAAGCTAGTAATATAAGTTAGTATTAAGGACTAGATTATCTATCTTCGTATAGGTATAAAGAAATAGTACTAAATACTATACTGCCTTACCCTATATCCTAGAGAGGATGTAACTTATAATAGCTTCCTTAGTATCTATAGTAGTACCTCTTTTAAAGTAGTCCTTATTACTACGGATTTTATTATTTATGAGGAGCCGCTAATACTCGTACGTAGGGTTTTAGCTATTTATTAATTTAGGTAGGTTAGGCACTCTTAGTATGCGTTTCTTCTTCTTCTAGGATCCGTTCTCTTCTAAATACTATAAACTCATTAACTTAATAGTATCTTCGCGTAATAAAGTTTAATGATTTAAAATCCTTTCCGCTAAGTTAAGGATAACTTATTTAAGAGTCTTAATTTATATCTTTATGTAAATAGTAATATCCTAGGTTTATCCCTTTATGAGAGGAGTAATCTTAGATTAATAGTTATTAGCTTCTTCTAGTAGAATATACCTAAAAGCTTCTTTAACCTAAAATTATATTATGTAAAAAAGACCTTTCTCTTATACTTATATATTAAGCTTATGTTAGCGGTATTCTATAAAGATAAGTAATATCTTTATTATATACCGTATGGTAGATGGTTTATAGTAGAGAATGTAGTAGATTCTTTACTATAAGAGAACTTCCTTAAAGGACTAACTAGTAGGCTACCTAAGGGTGTTTATATAGAAGAACCTATAGATTCTAGAGAGTTCTATCTCTAGGTAATTAGTAATAGGTTCTTCTATTAATAGAAGACGATTTCTAATCAATCTAGACTAGAAGATTCTAGGCCTTAGTAATGAGACAATCTAGAATAAGGGCTAGAATCTAAAAGAACCCGTAGGAATAAGTTCTTAGTAATAGAAGAGGTCTAGAAGAGTCTAGAATAGTCTAGACTTATTCTTAGGCCTCTAACAGCTTAACCGGTAATAGGGAGTAAAAAGATTATAATAAGAAGGGGAGTACCTATCCTCTTCCTTCCTCTAATTTATGAGGTAATTTAGTACCTCTATATAAGGGTATTTATTATTAACTACTAGACTCCTCTTAAGTACTAGTCACGTAGGCTTAATTCTTAGCTATACTATCCGCGTATAGAATAGTCTTCTACTTTCTTATAAGTAGGTATAGAGAGGATGCCTCCTTAATGTTCGTACGCTATACTATAGCCTTATAAAGACTTCTATAGTTAATACGTACTTAATGCTCTTTAGTCCTTAGATAATACTAATGTACCTTACTAAGATGACTTAAATTTCCTTCTTAAATAATAGATAGTCGTATGTAAGGCTCGGGCTATATATATAGTATACCTAGTTTAGGTATTCTAATACCTCCCTTAGGTGATAAAAAAGTAGGACGGGGATAATACCTAGAATGATCTTCTATATCTATTACGAATTATTAAGCGGCTAATATATAGGCTTTTACCTAGAGGCTATCTACTTAGTTAGATATATATAAAATTAAAAAGAACTTAATTAAAGTTAAGTAGTTAAAAGATGAAGTTAAGTGAAGTCTTCTTAATTATTATAAATATAGAAGATGCTATGTACTCTTCTATCTTCTATATATATTTATATAAGAAGTGAAATAAGAACTAAACTCTCTCTTTACTACGCGAATTACTACTTTAGTTACGTTATTAAAATAGATAAGAAATTAATCTTCTTATTACTATATAAAGTTTTATTAGCTATTAAGTAGGCTGTATATCCTTAGGAGTATTTATTATCTATTAGTACTACCGGCTTACCCGGCTTAGCCGGTTTACGCGGCTCGGTTATAATTAGCTTCAGCTTATTAAGTAATCGCGTAAGGGCGTAGTTATAATGTGCTTACGTTACTAGCGTCTAATATAAACTCGCGTTACTAGCGTCTGATAGCTATTACGATAGAGATCCGTTACCGTCTACCTAAGTAGATTAGTAACGAGTACTTACCGTTATTTAATAAGGCTCTCGCGGATTTACTCCCTCCTAACTAACCGGGAATTAACTATAAGATTAAGCTAAATAAGCTACCTAATAGGAAGGACCTAGACCCCCCCTAGGGACTACTATACGGAATGAGCCGTAAGGAGTTACTCATCCTACGTAAGACATTATATGAGCTCCTAGAGAAGGGGTTTATATGTGTAAGTAGCTCTCTAGCCGCGGCTCTAGTACTATTTATAAAAAAACCTAGTAGAGGATTAAGGTTTTATTATAATTACTAAGCTCTTAACGCCCTAATAAGGAAGGACTATTATCTACTCCTACTAATTACGGAAATGTTAGCCTAGATTAGATAAGCACGCTAGTTTACTAAGCTAGATATAGTCTTAGTATTCTACTACATTTATATTACTAAAGGAGATAAATAGCTAATAGCCTTCCGTACCCGATTTAGACTATTTAAGTAGTTAGTAACGCCGTTCAGTCTTACTAACGCTCCTAGTACCTTTTAATAGTATATTAACTAGGTGCTAAGAGAGTTCCTAGATAATTACGCTTTAGCCTATATTAATAACGTTCTAATCTTTATAGAGGGATCCTAGAAGGAGCATCGCTACTAGGTTAAGATAGTAATAGATCACTTACTCGTAGTAGGCCTCTACGTTAATATTAGGAAGTATAAGTTTAAGGTCTAATTAATAAAATACCTTAGCTATATTATTAAGGCTGGATAAGGAGTATATATAGACCTATCTAAGGTTAAGGTAGTAAAGAACTAGGCTAGACTAACTACTATTAAGGCTATATAAGGCCTCTTAGGCTTTACTAACTTTTATCGTCGTTTTATTAGCGGTTTCTTAGAGATCGTAGAACCTCTCATTAGGCTTACGCGAAAAAATAAGGAGTTTAGATAGGATAATAAGACTAAGAGCACGTTTAAGAGGTTAAAGCTAGTATTCATTAAGGCGCCTATACTAATATAGTTTAATCTAGAAAGAGAGACGGTATTAGTAATAGACTTATTAGGTTACGCTACTAGGGGAGTCCTTTACTAATGTAATAATTAGGGAGTCCTCTAGCCGACCGCCTTCTACTTAAGAAAGAGTAACGTACATAAAGTGAACTATAAGATCTATAATAAGGAGCTCCTAGTAATTATTAAGGTACTAGACGAATAGGATTACCTATTAAGGAGCATTAGTAACTTTACTATCTAGATGGACTATAAAAACTTAGAGTACTTTATAACTAGTAAGCGACTAAATGAGCGTTAAGTCTACTAGGTAGAGAAGCTTAGCTAGTATAACTTCACGATAGCGTACATCCTAGGGAAGGATAACACTTAACCGGATATACTATCGTAAAGAGAGTAAGACCTACCTACTAACGCAGACGATAGCCGCTTAAAGTACCGCTTTACCTAAATACTTAAGTCATTACCTACTAGCCTTATAATAATAAAGGCTAGTTAAGAAGAAGAACTAGTAGAGGAGGACGCCGCGTAGGCGTACCCTATTACGTTAGGCGGCGATAATACCGGGGGTAAATAGATAACTAACGCGTAGAGAGAGTTAGTAGGAGAGGACGGAGCTTACTAGGCCCTAAAAACGGCGGTACTTAGTAGGAGTAGAATAATACTAGTAGAGCTCTCCCTTAGTAAGATATTAATATCTAACTTAATAGTAGACGATAAGGGTAACCTTTATTAGTATAGTTACTTATAGGTACTAGATTCTAAACCCCTATAAACTAGTATCCTCTAGATGATATATAACTCTCTAGAGGCGATCTACCCTAGTAATAATAAGATAGTATCCTAGCTCTACCGTCTTAAGTTATTTTAGCTAAACTATAACGCGTAGGTAAAGCGATTTAGGCGTAATTATAACGTCTACGGAGCGACTAAATTCTAGAGAGACTATAAGTAAGGACTACTCTAACTACTCCTAGTCCCGAATTAATAGTAGTAAGAGGTATCTATAGATTTCGTAGGCCCTCTTATAGCTAGTAAGGGGAATACCTATATACTAGTTATTATAGATAGGCTATTAAAAGGCGTAATCCTAGAACCCTATTATAACCTAATAGCTAAAGCCGTAGTAGTGTTATTCCTATGAATGTACTAATAGCACTACGGGTTACCCGACGCTATTATGTTAGACTAGGGTCCGTAGTTCGTAAGTCTTTTATAGGAATGCGTCTATAAACTATTAAATATTTAGCGGCGTCTCTTAACGGGTTACTACCTAGAGACGGACGGTTAGACTAAGAGAGTAAATACGGAGGTAGAGCGGATGTTAGCCGCGTTAGTTAACTAAGCGTAGGATGACTAGGCTAACTACTTACTAGTTATTAAGTTCGCGTTAAATAATAGGATATTAGCTACTATAGGCCTTAGCCCGTTCTTCTTATTACATAGTTATCACGCTGACCCCTTATAAATAAGACTCTTAGAAGTCCCCTAGCGCGTCGCTAACCCGTAAATACTAGTAGTATAAGGTAACGCCATCGTAATAAAGATCTAAGAGGCTACTACTTAGGCGGAAAACGCGATAACCGTGTCCTAGGTAGCCTAGAAGTAGTAGGTAAACCGCTATTATAACGCCTTACCTATATATAAAGTAGGTAATAAAGTTTAGTTAAGCCTCCGTAACGTATCTACGGACTATCCTATTTAGAAGCTAGATTACTAGTTAGTAAAGTATACTATAACGTAAGTTATTTTAAATAAGGCCTACTAGTTAGATATACTAGGCACTATCTATAACGTCTTTAATATAGACCTACTACGACTAGCGTCTAATAACGCCTTACTAAGCTAGGTACGTACGGATTATTAGCCGCCTATAGTCGTTATTAATAATGAGAACGAGTAGGAGGTAGAATATATACTAGATAAGCGTTAGCGTTAAAACCGCCGAGAGTTCCTAGTAAAGTAGACTAGGTATATAAGACTAATATAGGAACTAGCGTCTACATTTAAAGATATAGTAGCCGTTAATGAGTTTAAAGCTAGTTAATAAGTTTAGGTTAGAAGTAAGGGAGCGCTACTAAACGATAAGTAAATAATAGCGGACCCTAGTAGCGGAATATCTAATAAGTGATAGTACTATCTAAACGAGCTACTAGTAGTACTACCTATACCTAGGCGCTATAGTACTAGGCTTAAGTAAGTAAACTAGCTAGATTATAACTCTAACTAATAGGGGGCTACTAGTAATATATACTAACTACGTAAGCCCGCCTATAATAATCCTCTTTATAAGGTCTAGAACTACTAAACCCCGCTTATACTCTACTTACTATTCTGTTAACTCTATAATCTTTACGACTATACTACCTTATAACCTCGTTATCTTACCGCACTATGGATGCTAATAATAACTACTTATATAACTTACGTAACCGCGTTACTAAGCTTAAGAATCCCCCTTCTCTAATTAATACTATAGATCCTACGGACCCGGCCCCTCCTCCTAATAAGGCTAACCCTACCGCCTATCCTAATACTTACCCTAGTAACCCTTACTTTAGTACTACTCTCTATATCCCTCCTATCTTTAGTAATATTAAACACCTCCTTAGCGTTAAGCTCCGCGGTTACTACTTTTATATCATATTAGGCTCTAGTTAGGATGACCTTAATAACTCTATCTATAATGTTATTACTACTACTAGTAGTATAATCCTCCCCTTCCCTAACTTTAGTAATACTAAGGATGAAGAGGAGGACTACTTAGGTCTATTCCCTCCTAGCTCTATCTAGTATTAGATTATTATAGATGAGGTTATTATTAGTCTTACCCCTTATAACGCCCTGCCCGTACCTAGTTATAATACGCGCTAGATCTTACCTACTAAGCTATATATGCTTATTACCGTTAGCATTACTAAGCTACCCTAAGGCTAGTACTATTTAATCTATACCCTACCCCTATTCCCTTACCTTAGTATTAATAAGCGCTTTACGGTCTAGTAGGGCTACCTATCGCCCGGCTACGTCGCCGACTACTATATCTACTTATAGTAGATCTATAGTAATAAGCTAGAGCATAACGCGTTCATTATTTACTACCCTAATACCTACCTCTTTCCGTCCCTCTCCCTTAGTAATATAATTAAGGCTATGGGTAGCCTTATCCTTAACCGCCCTAGTAGCCTACCTAACCGTAAGACCTAGTTCCTTACCTACTCTACTAGTACTAATATCCCGCCGTTTAGCTAGCCGCCTAATAAGTACGAGTCCGGCTAGGGTCTCGTCCTCCCTATTAAGTAGTTCTACCGCCTAGTCTTCGTCCGTATTAGGAACCTCCCTAACCTAGGCTATATCCTCTATAAGTGCCCTAGTAATAAAGAATTCTAGGCCCGCCTTATCTCTCGCGGCTTTACTAACGAGTAAGCTACTATAGTAACCCTAGTAGCTACCTTAGCCTATACCCTTTCCTTACTATTCCTTTTTTTTACATGGTAGATTAGCGCTGCATTTAACGGCGTAAAGGGGGGGGTATTATTATGGTTTCTAACCGTTTACATCCTTAGATAGATCCTACGGTTAAAGCATTAGGCTTAAAGTACTAATTCTCCGTATATACTCGCTTAGATTAGTACTTTAATCCTACCGTTATAAGACTAGCTTACTATGACTAATCATTACTATGAAAAAGGAGTTAACTTACGTGTCTACGTCTTAATCTCCTAATAATAGAAGAGTATATAGCATCTTCTATATTTATAATAATTAAAAAGACTTTACTTAACTTTATCTTTTAACTACTTAACTTTAATTAAGTTCTTTTTAATTTCATACACGTCTAACTAAGTAGATAGCCTCTAGGTAAAAGCCTACATATTAGCCGCTTAATAATTCGTAATAGATATAGAAGATTATTCTAGGTATTATCCCCGTCCTACTTTTTTATTACCTAAGGGAGGTGTTAGAATACCTAAACTAGGTATACTATATATATAGCCTAAGCCTTATACACGACTATCTATTATTTAAGAAGGAAATTTAAGTCGTCTTAGTAAGGCGTATTAGTATTATCTAAGGACTAAAGAGCATTAAGTATATATTAACTATAGAAGTCTTTATAAGGCTATAGTATAGTATATAAACATTAAGGAGGCGTCCTCTCCGTACCTACTTATAAGAAAGTAGAAGACTATTCTATACGCGGATAGTATAGCTAAGAATTAAGCCTACGCGACTAGTACTTAAGAGGAGTCTAGTAGTTAATAATAAACACCCTTACGCGGAGGTACTAAATTACCTTATAAATTAGAGGAAGGAAGAGGATAGGTACTCCCCTTCTTATTATAATCTTTTTACTCCCTATTACCGGTTAAGCTTAATACATAAGTATAAGAGAAAGGTCTTTTTTACATAATATAATTTTAGGTTAAAGAAGCTTTTAGGCATATTCTACTAGAAGAAGCTAATAACTATTAATCTAAGATTACTTCTCTTATAAAGGGATAAACCTAGGATATTACTATTTACATAAAGATATAAATTAAGACTCTTAAATAAGTTATCCTTAACTTAGCGGAAAGGATTATAAGTTATTAAACTTCATTACGTAAAGATACTATTAAGTTAATAAGTTCATAGTATTTAGAAGAGAACGGATCCTAGAAGAAGAAGAAACGCATACTAAGAGTGCCCGACCCACCTAAATTAACGAATAGCTAAAACCCTATGTACGAGTATTAGTAGCTCCTCATGAATAATAAAATCTATAGTAATAAGGACTACTTTAAAAGAGGTACTACTATAGATACTAAGGAAGCTATTATAAGTTACATCCTCTCTAGGATATAGGGTAAGGTAGTATAGCGTTTAGTACTATTTCTTCATGCCTATATAAAGATAGATAATCTAGTCCTTAATACTAACTTATATTACTAGCTTAAGTAAGTATTTAAGAATCCGCACTAGTAAAAGGATGTAAAGAAGAAGCTAAAGGACCTTCATTATAAAATTCCTATAGATCTTTAGAAGTTCTAGTTAGAGTTTATATACCTAGCTTTAGAAGCTAACCTTCCGCATGAATAATAGAAAGAGGATTTTCACTCTTTATTAGATCCCCTACTATAAACTCATTTAGTAGGAATTAAATAAGATGACTCCATTTTATTTAAAGAATACCTTTAAAAGGTGTACCCTATTATATAAAGTATGATTAAGTACTAAAACGGTTAAAACGTATCTTTATTATCCTAGGAAGACCGCATAAAGAAATAATAATAGGAATAAGTAGGTAAATCTACTCTTTTAATAGGTAGAAGTTTAAGAGAATAGCCTTTTTTAAGGTCATTATAGAGATCTACTCCTTACGTAATAACGGAAAATCTAATATGTAAAGGAAAAGCGGAACTCTAAGGTAATATTAGACCCTACTATTAATGCGAAAAGTTTAGACACCTTATCTAATAGTGCCTAGAAACTAAAGTAAAGATAGTTAATACTATAATAGAAGAAGAAGGAGAAGAGCATGTAATATTAGAACCGTACTCTTCTTTATCGGAAAATAATAAGTCTTAGGGGAAGTCTCCTCCCTAAGATATAAGCTTAGAGCTCTATAAATTACTAATTTATAGGTAAACATTTATAACCTTATTAGAGGATACCCGTTTACTATATGAACTATAATTATAGCTAGCGGTAGCGCTATACCTATTTATGCCCTAGTTAATACTAGCGTAAATAGATCTAGCTTTATCTATCCTTAACTTCTTCTATAACTTAGGGAATTAGGGATTAAGAAAAGAAAGATTACTAGTAGGAACCTTAAAGTCTCTAGGTTTAACTAACGCATAAATAAGTAACTTAATTTTATTTATTAATTATAATTCCGTTTCTAACATCGGCTAGTTATAATATACGCCTTCGTACTAGATATTAGGCGCTATGATATTATTCTAGGCTACTAGTTCCTTACATATCATCATGTTCTTCCGGATTACCGTAACTAATAACTTATTTAGTTAGATCCTCTAGACCGAATTTCTTTTTTAAATCTTTTAAATGTTCTAAAATTATCCGCATAAAGTAAAGTTTTACGGATAAACCGATTAATTTCTTTAATATATATCTCCGATAATATTAAAGTTAATAACTAAGAAACCTTTTTCACTTCTCTTATAGAAATTAACCTACCTATAAAAACACTAACGGAAGTAGTAGATCTTTATTCTATTATACTAGACGATATTAATGAAGCTAATAAAGATGAAGCTTTTAATAAATACCTTAATGATCATTTACCCTCTAAGTATAAGAACTACCGCGACATCTTTTTAAAATAAGAGTCTAACTAGCTACTACCTTCTTATATAGGAGTTAATCATTAAATTTCTCTTACGCATAAGGATTCTCCGTGCCTACTAATAAGTCCCCTCTATAGAATATCTCTAGAATAGCTTACCGTAGTAAAGGAATACGTCTAAGAGAATTTAAAGAAAGGATTTATTACTAAGAGTTACGTACCCTACACCTCTCTAGTATTAGTAGTAAAAAAACCCGGAGGTAGTTAGTAAATTTATATTAACTACTAACGGTTAAATAATTAGATAAAGAAGGACTTATATCCTTTACCTCTTATCTTAGAACTCTTATAGAGAGTAGGTAAAGGAAAGGTCTACATAAAACTAGATATTTAATAAGCTTTCCATTAAATCTAACTTTAAGAATAGTCTAAAGAATATACTACCTTCTATATAAGATATAGACTATTTAAATACCGCGTTTTACCTTTTAGGCTAAGTAACGGGCCCGCTACTTTTTAACGTTTTATTAACTAAGTTCTCTTTAACTATTTAGATGATTTCGTTATTACTTTTATAGATGATATTCTTATTATTTCTAAAAACCTATATAATTATACTTAACATGTCCTTAAAGTTCTTTAATAATTACGAAAAGCGGGACTATAAGCTAATATAAAAAAGAGTAAGTTTTTAACTACTCGCACGAAATTCTTAGGATACATTATCTCTACTAAGGGTATATTAATGGACCCATAAAAAATTAAACCTATTCGTACCTAGTAATTACCTATAACCCTTTAATCCCTTTAGTCTTTCTTAGGATTCTATAACTTCTATTAGAGATTCCTCCCTAACTACGGACGAATTAGCCGGCTACTAGAAAAACTATATTTAAAAGTAAAGTAGTAATAACTTAGGCTAGTTAAGGAAGAATCTTTTAGGAACCTTAAGAAACTAATATATAGTAAAGCACTATTAGTAAACTATAATCTAACTTTAGATACTTATATAGAAATAGATGTAAGTAATAGAGTAGTTACGGGAGTTCTATCATAATATTAAGAAAATTACGAATAGAAACTAGTATTCTTTTATTCTAAGGTAATATTAGACGCTAAACTCTACTATAGAATACCTAATAAAGAACTCCTAGCTATTATATAAGGACTAGAGGAATAGAGATCCATGCTTATAGGCCTTTATAAACCTTTTCTTATAATTATAGACTATTAAGCATTAGAACACTTTACTTCTAAGTGCTAATTATCCGTATAATAAGTAAGATAGGCTAAGTAACTTACTAAGTACTAAGTCCGGTTTACCTACTAACTAGGAAAGGAAAACATCATTATAGATATTCTTATAAGAAAGTAAGAGTAACTTAAGACTTAAAAAGAGAAAGTAAAGGCTATATAAGAGTAGTATCTCATTCCTACTTCCTAGGTAGTCCTACTTACGATAATAGAGCTAGAAGTTTCTCTACTAATAATTTTCCTTAATAAACTTCTCTACGTAAATAGAGAAAACCTAGATCTTAAACTATAGAGAGAAATAGCCCATCTTTAACCAGAAAATAAATCATATTAGAAGCTATAGGATGGATTACTTCTTCACTATAGTGTATTAGTCATTCCTAACTAGGATAACCTTTATGTAAGAATAATTAAAGTAATATATACTACTTATATTACTACCTATCCTAGAATTAATAAAATGTAAAAGCTATTATGGTAATACTATTACTAGCCTAGCTAGACTTATATAATTAAGAGATATAGCTGAAACTACTATATTTACCGCCGGAACTATAAATTTACTAATAAGACACCTAGCCTTCTATATCCTCTACTAATTCCTAACCGTCCCTAGTAATACCTAGCTATAGATTTTAAAGAGATACTATAAGACTAAAAGGGATTTAATTATATCCTTATTATTATAGACTAGTTATCCTAAAGAACCTTTAGTTTACCTTACACGAAGAAAATTAACGCTAAAGGAGTATCTTAACTTTTTTATAATTACGTCTACCGAATTTTTAGAAATCCTAAAAGTATACTATTAGATTAAGGTCCTTAGTTCATTTTAGCCTTCGCGTAGGAGCTATAGAAGTTAACTAGTATTAAATAATACTTTAATTTAGCCTATTACTCTTAGATAAATAGAATTACTAAGATAGTAAATTAGGTCCTTATATGCTAACTATAACCCTTTATTAATTACTATTAAAATGACTAGTCTAATCTTCTACTATTAATAGATTTAGCTTAGGCTACCCTCCTATATAAGGCTATAGGTCTTATACTAGTAGAAGTAGACCTTAGCTTTATGCTACATATATATTATAACTAGACTACTCATATAATAATAACTACTTTACCTAAAGGTAGAACATAGTCTATAGCTTAGTCTCTCTAAAAAAGAAGATAAGAAGCCTATAAGTACGCCTATAAATTAATTTACTAATTATAAGAAAAGAACTACTAATAAGCTAATAAATACCGTTATACACCTAACTTTAACATTAGAGACTTTATTTATATTAAGAAGACTAGCTAGATAACGGACCGGCTAAATCTAAAATTAGACGCTCCTAACGCAGGACCATTTAAGATTACTAGAATAAAAGGATATTCGTACGAATTAGATCTTCTAAAAAGCATGAAGGTTATAAACCTTTTCTACGCTAATCGCCTACGTAAAGTAGCTATAGACCTATTACTATAATAGAGATATACGGAACTAGAACCTAAGGTTATTAATAACTAGTAAGAATAGGAAGTTAACTTTATCCGCGTAAGTAAGGTTACTTACAGAATTTTAAGGTATTAGGTCTAATAGGTAGGATGTAATTAAGATAATAAGTAGTATATAGTAAGTTCTTTTATTAGGGCCCCCTAAAAAGTAGAGGACTTCTATACTACTAATCCTTCTACCCCTAGACTACTAAAGAACCTAGAAAAGTAGAAAAGAGCCTTCCTCTAATGAGAATTATGGGAAGAAACGTAATTAGATAACTAACCCGCCTATACTCTAGTAAAGAGAATCCTTTAACACCGTAGTAAATAACCCTCATCTATATGAACTAATTTATCCTTATCTATCCTATTTTCCTATTTTAATTTTATTCCTTATCTTTTATACCCTTACTCCTCTTCCTCCTCTTTAGTAGGAACTAGAGCTAACTTCTTAAGTTTAGGCCTTATTACACCTTTAATAGAGCCCTAGAGAAAGTTATTAACCTAGTTATCTATCACACGGTAAAGAGTAAGGTACTCTCTAGGCTATATCTCATTCTTATACCTTTTATATTAATTAGGAGGATAAGTACTAGTAAGGTCGCTTATAGTATAGTTAAGGTTACTAGTACCTTAGATGTAGTTCGCGTAATAACCCTATAAGAAACCTAGTAACTTATAGTAACCGTAGAAGATGTAAGTAGAGAGATTATCCTAGTACTTAGTATAACTAGTAGCCTAATTAATACCCGCGTATTAGATTAAGTAAGCATCACGCGAAGAACTATAAGATTCTATAGATATAATGTTAAAATAATCCTTAGAAACTAGGATAATAGCATAATAAGCTAAGTTACTAAGGCCTAATATATATATTACGTATTAGCTAGTTTCATTACTGCTAAGGGATTTCTATAATAAGTTAGCTATTACGCGAGGATAAGTAAGTAGTAATATATACCTTAGCGAGTTTTTTAAAGGCCTTACGCGGGATGAAGACTATAATCTTATTAGAAGTATCTACCTCTAAGTCCTAATCTAAAGGTTCTACTAGTAATTCTATAGGTAAAGTAGCTAGACGAATAATGCTGCTATTATTACTTTTACGCGAAGGTATACTTAGTAGTACGCCGATATAACGGCTACTAGAACGCGTATATAAAGGTAAAGTAGATAAATTAGCTTACGTAACATTCATATAAGGATTTATAGGTAGAATAGTAACGTACGCTAGCTCTTAGGAGCTAGGTACTATACCTAGACTAGTTAGCTTCACTTTACCTTTTTAAAACTCCGGATATATAAACGATTAGCTAATTATATATAACGTCTTATGTAACGGTCCTAAGTTGCCTTAGCATCCTCTTAAGGTATCGCATTGCCTTTAGGGCGCTTAGAGTGATGAAGTTAATTAGATACTATCGCGCGATAATTAGTTAAGCGTTTTTAGACCTACTATAAACGGGAGGACTTACTATTATTACTAGAGCTAGTTACTTAAGTAAGAGATAGGCTAAGAGTAATAGGAAGATATAATAATAGAAGTAAGATCTATTATTATTATTAAGGTAGTAGTAAAGAAGGTTAGTTAAACTATAAACCTAATAATAAGATATACCTAGTAGTCCTATACTTTACGCCCTCGCTAAAATAGCGCCGGTTAGTTATCTATATAAGTACCTAATAAGCTAACTTAGGCTTCCTATTAGGGGGGGAATGTCGCGATAGCTATTAGACGCTAGTAACGTGAGCATATATTAGATACTAGTAACGTAAGTACATTATAACTACGCCCTTACGCGATCACTTAATAAGCTAAAGCTAATTATAACTAAGCCGCGTAAACTAGCCGAGCTATATAAGCCGGCGGTGCTAATAGATAATAAATACTACTAAGGATATATAGCCTACTTAATAGCTAACGAAACTTTACGCGGTAATAAGAAGATTAATTTCTCATCTATTTTAATAACATAACTAAAGTGGTAATTTACGTAGTAAAGAGAGAGTTTAGTTCTCATTTCACTTCTTATATAAATATATATAGAAGATAGAAGAGTACATAGTATCTTCTATATTTATAATAATTAAAAAGACTTCACTTAACTTTATCTTTTAACTACTTAACTTTAATTAAGTTCTTTTTAATTTCATATACATCCTACTAAGTAGATAGCCTCTAGGCGAAAGCCTATATATTAGCCGCTTAACGATTCGTAATACTATTTACATCCTTAGATAGATCCTATAGTTAAAGTATTAGGCTTAAAGTACTAATTCTCCGTATATACTCGCTTAGATTAGTACTTTAATCCTACTATTATAAGACTAGCTCACTATAACTAATCATTACTATAAGAAAGGAGTTAACTCGCGTATCTACGTCTTAATCTCCTAACATTTAATTAGTCGTCTATAGATGATAGAGTAGTAGTAGCTAGATAATTAGGCCGCCTAGTAGGTAGTCTTATAGTAATAGTAGTAAGATGATTAGGCTACCTAGTAGGCAGCCTTATAGTAGTAGTAGTAGGGGTTACTCCTAGATGAGTAGGCCTACCTCGTAGAATAGGCGTACTAATAGTAGTAGGAAGCGCTCCGTACGTAATAGTAGAACTAGTAGCTATACTACTAACTAACTACTAGTCTATTAGATCCCGACGTCGTTTAGTTACTATAGTAGTAGATAGCCTACTAGGCTAATAAGAAGGAGCGCGAGCGCTAAGTAGGTAAACTAACTAAGATCTTACTAGAGATACCCGTTTATAAGGGTAATAGGGATAGACTAGACGCGTAGATAGATATAGTTCGTAATAAGATAAGCCTAGACTATACTAACTATACACTAAAGACTTAGTTATTTACTATCTAGGCTAAACTTAGCGGTAAAGCCGCCCGCTAAATAACGCCCTAGTTTAAATAATATAGGGATGATCCTAGCGTGACCTTTAAGTAACTACTTACGTACTTAGAGCTAATCTATAGCGATCCTTACTAAGTAGTAAACGCGTAACGCTAGATATACGCGTTACGCTAGTAGGAAGTACCGTTCTAGGAGTTTTTTACTAAGTTTAATTAGGTCTTATAGCTAGCTAGAGGCGATAAGTAGCCGGATTTAGCTAAGATCGGCCTCCTAGAGAACGTACTAAGCTATAAACTATTAGCCTAGATAGTAGGGTTAGCCTTAGGAGGAGAGTCTTAGGACTAGTATATAGCCCTTCTTACCTAAGTTAGTAATTCTATAGAGAGACTTAGAAATAATAATAGCGGCATACGTAATAGTAGTTACTAGGCTAACGGCCGATTTTATAAGGGTAGGTTAATAGGTTAGTCCTCTAGTAGCATAGTAATAACGCTATAAGGACGGTTAAACTAAATAAGTACTACCCCTAAAGCTATAGAATAGGAGCCTACTAGCCTAGCCTACTTAGCCGTCTAGCGTGCTAAGTAGGTATTAGACGCGGAGGTAAGCTAATAATGTATATCTAAGCTCTATCTACGTTACGGTAGTAACGCTTACTTTATTAGTAAGTACCTATATAAACCTACTCGTCCTTCCTAGGCTATAGTAGTCTAGCTATTACTAGAGGACGAGATTAAAGATGTTAAGAAGCCTAAATCGGGAAATAAGGAACTCTAGCTATAGTCGTAGTCTAGAGTAAAGTTATAAACTAGAGGAGGTTAAACGGTAGGATTATAGTCTATTAGCGTAAGGCTAAACGGTATATAAGGGGTAAATCCCTACTAGTATTAGCGCTAGTTAATTAAGCATCCTATACTAGAACTCTTATTAATTTAGGGAGTAAACTATATATAATAGTAACCTCCTAGTTTATAACGCGTATAAACCTTCTAGTCTACGAAATCACGCCTATACTAATACTTAGACTAAAGAGCTTAGGATAGTTAGTAAAGATAGTAATAGAGTTTACGCTTAATTTAGAAGGATACTTAAGGATAATCCTTACCTACGTAGTATCCTAACTCTATAATAGTATTAAGTTACTAATAGGAGTACTATAGCTCTGCTAAGAGAGGGTCCTACTAGACCTATTAGCTAGGAGCCTTATATTTAAGGATACCGGCCTAATAGTATAGGAGGAGGGAAGATTAGAGGTTAAGGACGGAGTCCGCTTTACTTAGGCTATCTCTACTCTAGTATACTAACTACTTACCTAATTAGTAGTTAAATAGTAGAAAGGATACGTATTTACGGTAAGTCTTACTAATATTAATAAGGCTTTAGTAATAAAGCTAGTTATTAGTAGTAACGAGATCCGTTACTATCTACCTAAGTAGATTAGTAATAAGTACCTACCGTTATTTAATAAGGCTCTTACGGATTCGCTCCCTTCTAACTAACTAGGAATTAATTATAAGATTAAACTAAATAAGCTACTAAATAGGAAGGACCTAGACCCCCCCTAGGGACTACTATACGGGATAAGCCGTAAGGAGTTACTCGTCTTATATAAGACGTTATATAAGCTCCTAGAGAAGGGGTTTATACGCGTAAGTAGCTCTCTAGCCGCGGCTCTAGTACTATTTATAAAGAAACCTAGTAGAGGATTAAGGTTTTATTACGATTACTAAGCTCTTAACGCCCTAATAAGGAAGGACCGTTATCTACTCCTACGAATTACGGAAATATTAGCCTAGATTAGACGAGCGTACTAGTTTACTAAGCTAGATATAGTCTTAGTATTCTACCGCGTTTATATTACTAAAGGAGATAAATAGCTAACGGCCTTCTATACCCGATTTAGACTATTTAAGTAGTTAGTAACGCTGTTCGGCCTTACTAACACTCCTAGTACCTTTTAACGGTATATTAACTAGGTACTAAGAGAGTTCCTAGATGATTACGCTTTAGCCTATATTAATAACATTCTAATCTTTATGGAGGGATCCTAGAAGGAGCATTATTACTAGGTTAGGATGGTAATAGACTACTTACTTACGGTAGGTCTCTATATTAACATTAGGAAGTATAAGTTTAAGGTCTAATTAATAAAATACCTTAGCTACATTATTAAGGCTAGATAAGGAGTATATATAGACCCGTCTAAGGTTAAGGTAGTAAAGAACTAGGCTAGACTAACTACTATTAAGGCTATATAAGGCTTCTTAGGCTTTACTAACTTTTATCATCGTTTTATTAGTATAGTTCTAGGCTAAAAGTATTAGCGAGAATTCCCTACGACGCGATACGCGAAACTCGCGTCGCGTATACCTACCACCTTCACTTTACTATAATTATAGCACTACGTAATCCTTTAAGGCTAATCTTTAGTAATAAGTAGCCTAAGAAGGAACTCTCTTTAACCTAAAGGGCACTTATCATTTTAGCGCACTTCTTAGGCAAGAAACCTATGATAATTATATGTAAGCTATGCGTCCTAGATTTAACTATTCGATATACCTTAAAGAATATAACTCCTAACTATACCGGTATATCTAAGGCGCGCGCTAGTCGGCCTAAGGTAACTACATCTTATAATAAACGCATTATCGTTTACGAAGCGCGACTCTACCCCTAGGACACCTACCTATAACTATTAGAATAATGCGGCTTCCTAATTTTAAAGACTACCTACTACCGTATCTTAAAGCGGTATAGGATTATAAAATAGCGCGTAGTAAAGCGTCCCGTATTAATACTAACTCATATAGCCATTTATCTTACTTAGGCTAAGGTACGTAGGCATTAGACGATTAAGTAATAGCGATAAATTATCTAGAGTAACGAGTGCTCTACTAAAAGAGGAAAGGGCAGAATATAGGTATAGGTTTTCTACACGCTAGACTAGAAATAGGATAAGGATATAGTAGATATATATAAAAAAGGAAAGGATATATCTATTATAGTCTAGGCTACGTTTTCTAGTATACTTAGTTATAGCGATTTAGTAGTTATAGAGCGCGACCTAGAGGCTAAGAAGAATGGCTACTCTACTAACTCTTACATCTAGGTACTTAATAAAATGATCCCTACTCTATAGGAACTAGGCATAGAATTCATATAGGATAACACCCCTATCTATAAAGCTAAAAAGGTTAAGTAGTAGTTTAAAGACCATGCTATACTAATAATTAATTAGCTACCCTATTTACTAGACATGAATCCGATTAAGCACCTCTAGTTTCACCTTAAATCTATTATACTAAATAATAGACTAGACCTCCTAACTCTTAAGGGGGGGAAAGATTATGTTAGAGAGGAACTAGGTAAGGCACTATAGACTATCTAGAATAATATTCTATAGCGTTATCTTAATGCGTTAGTAGAGAGTATGCTAAAACGGGTAGAGGTACTCATAAAGGCTAAGGGGTAGTATACGAAGTATTAGATTAGTAAAAAAAATAAAAAACTTAAAAGACACACTATTTTTACACTTAAAACACTAATTAAGACTACTATAAAGGTCCTAGGTAGCTAGTTATTAAGTAGTATAGGTGCTATATTTTAGCCGAGTAACCGGTAAAAATCCGGAATCGCTAATACTTTTAGCGCGTCACTATAGTTTCTTAGAGATTACGGAACCTCTTATTAGGCTTACGCGGAAAAATAAGGAGTTTAGATAGGATAATAAGACTAAGAGCGCGTTTAAGAGGTTAAAGCTAGCATTTATTAAGGCGCCTATACTAATATAGTTTAACCTAGAAAGAGAGATAGTATTAGTAATAGACTTATTAGGTTACGCTACTAGGGGAGTCCTTTACTAACGTAACGATTAGGGAGTCCTCTAACTAACCGCCTTCTACTTAAGGAAGAGTAACATATATAAAGTAAACTATAAGATCCATAATAAGGAGCTCCTAGCGATTATTAAGGTACTAGATGAATAGGATTACCTATTAAGAAGTGTTAGTAGCTTTACTATCTAGACGGACTATAAAAACTTAGAGTACTTTATAACTAGTAAGCGACTAAACGAGCGTTAAGTCCGCTAGGTAGAGAAGCTTAGTCGGTATAACTTTACGATAGCGTACATCCTAGGAAAGGATAACGCCTAACTAGATATACTATTATAAAGAGAGTAAGACCTACCTACTAACGTAGATGATAGCTGCTTAAAGTACCGCTTTACCTAAATACTTAAGTCGTTACCCGCCGGCCTTATAATAATAAAGGCTAGTTAAGAGGAAGAACTAGTAGAGGAGGACGCCGCGTAAGTATATCCTATTACGTTAGGCGGTAACGATACCGGGGCTAAATAGATAACTAACGTATAGAGAGAGTTAGTAGGAGAGGATAGAGCTTACTAGGCCCTAAAGATAGTAGTACTTAGTAGGAGTAGATAGTACTAGTAGAGCTCTCCCTTAGTAAGATATTAATATCCGACCTAATAGTAATAAAGAGGTAAAAAAGACTAGGACTACTAAAAACCGTAGAAGACATTAAATTACTACTTACGGATCCTAAATTAGCCTAAGCTAACTACTACGACCTCGTTATTAACCTAGCATGTCTAGAATTATGGATAGGGCTCTAGAGCGTACGGAGACTCCGTAAGTCGTACCTATCTAGCTAACTCGTCTATCCCTTTAAAATCTCCCTTATGTTATCTACGCTACTACTAGACCTCACTCTTCTAACATAGCTAATAAGGCGGATCCTCGCGTCGACTCTAACCGCGATAACCGTAGAGCATAATAACTCCTTACCTAAAGACGACTATAAAGCTAGCTACTACTCCTCTAAAAACCCTATAGGCTCCCTTAGCCTAGGATATTAGAGCGGCCTAGCGAACTTTCGTATAATAAGCGAAGCTCTTAATAAGTCTATTCTATTCTATGCTATGCTATGCCTAGTTAGCCTACCCGCTAATCCGTAAGAAAACGACTATCTAATTAACACCGTGCTAAAAAAAAAAAAAGAAAGAAAGAAAAAAAGGAGTATAAAGATAGAAAAACAGCTATAATTATATGCGGATAGGTGTAGCTAGCTCTTAGACGTCGAAGTGAGCTAGCTATCTACTAGATTACTAACTACCTATGTTTCGCTACGTATTCGTCTAATAGTCTAAAAGAACTTCGTTCTATTTAAAGAACTATCGTCTAAGGATAAGAGAATAGCTACCTATATTATAGATAAAAGCCTATATATATAGGCCTTTCTCGCCCGTAGATAATAGGGGTAACCTTTATTAGCGTAGTCACTTATAGGTGCTAGATTCTAAACCTCTATAAACTAGTATCCTCTAGATAATATATAACTCTCTAGAGGTAATCTACCCTAGTAATAATAAGATAGTATCCTAGCTCTACTATCTTAAGTTATTTTAGCCGAACTATAACGCGTAGGTAAAGCGATTTAGGCGTAATTATAACGTCTATAGAGTGACTAAATTCTAGAGAGACCGTAAGTAAGGACTACTCTAACTACTCCTAGTTCTAAATTAATAGTAGCGAGAGGTATCTATAGATTTTATAGGCCCTCTTATAGCTAGTAAGGGGAATACCTATATACTAGTTATTATAGAAAGGCTATTAAAAGGCGTAATCCTAGAACCCTATTACGATCTAATAGCTAAGGCTATAGTATTATTATTCCTATAAATATACTACTAGCGCTATAGGTTACCTAACGCTATTACGTTAGACTAGGGTCTATAGTTTATAAGTTTTTTATAGGAACGCGTCTATAAACTATTAAAGATTCGGCGGCGTCTCTTAATAGGTTACTACCTAGAGACGGACGGTTAGACTAAGAGAGTAAATATAGAGGTTAAGTAGATGTTAGCCGCGTTAGTTAACTAAGTGTAGGACGACTAGGCTAACTACTTACTAGTTATTAAGTTTATATTAAATAATAGGACGTTAGCTACTATAGGCCTTAGCCCGTTCTTCTTATCGTACGGTTATCATGCTAACCCCTTATAAATAAGACTCTTAGAAGGCTCCTAGCGCGTCGCTAACCCGTAAATACTAGTAGCGCGAGGTAACGCTATCGTAATAAAGATCTAAGAGGCTACTACTTAGGTAGAAAACGTAATAACTATCGCGATAGCTATTAGATGCTAGTAATATAAGTATATTATAACTACGCCCTCGCGCGATTACTTAATAAGCCGAAGCTAATTATAACTAAGCCGCGTAAACCGGCTAAGCCGTGTAAGCCGGCGGTACTAATAGATAATAAACACTACTAAGGATATACAGCCTACTTAACGGCTAACGAAACTTCGTACGGTAATAAGAAGATTAATTTCTTATCTATTTTAATAACGTAACTAAAGTAGTAATTCGCGTAGTAAAGAGAGAGTTTAGTTCTCATTTTACTTCTTATATAAATACATATAGAAGATAGAAGAGTACATAGCATCTTCTATATTTATAATAATTAAGAAGACTTCACTTAACTTTATCTTTTAACTACTTAACTTTAATTAAGTTCTTTTTAATTTTATATACGTCCGACTAAGTAGATAGCCTCTAGGTGAAAGCCTATATATTAGCCGCTTAACGATTTATGATAGATATAGAAGATTATTCTAGGTATTATCCCCGTCCTACTTTTTTATTACCTAAGGGAGGTATTAGAATACCTAAACTAGGTATACTATATATATAGCCTAAGCCTTATATATAACCGTCTATTATTTAAGAAGGAAATTTAAGTCGTCTTAGTAAGGCGTATTAGTATTATCTAAGGACTAAAGAGCATTAAGTACGTATTAACTATAGAAGTCTTTATAAGGCTATAGTATAGTGTATGAATATTAAGGAGGCATCCTCTCCGTACCTACTTATAAGAAAGTAGAAGACTATTCTATACGCGGATAGTATAGCTAAGAATTAAGCCTACGCGACTAGTACTTAAGAGGAGTCTAGTAGTTAATAATAAACACCCTTACGCGGAGGTACTAAATTACCTTATAAATTAGAGGAAGGAAGAGGATAGGTACTCCCCTTCTTATTATAATCTTTTTACTCCCTATTACCAGTTAAGCTTAATACATAAGTATAAGAGAAAGGTCTTTTTTATATAATATAATTTTAGGTTAAAGAAGCTTTTAGGCATATTCTACTAGAAGAAGCTAATAACTATTAATCTAAGATTACTCCTCTCATAAAGAGATAAACCTAGGATATTACTATTTACGCGAAGATATAAATTAAGACTCTTAAATAAGTTATTCTTAACTTAGTAGAAAGGATTATAAGTCATTAAACTTTATTATATAAAGATACTATTAAGTTAATAAGTTTATAGTATTTAGAAGAGAACGGATCCTAGAAGAAGAAGAAATACATACTAAGAGTGCCCGACCTACCCGAATTAACGAATAGCTAAAACCCTACGTACGAGTATTAGCGGCTCCTTATGAATAATAAAATCTATAGTAATAAGGACCACTTTAAAAGAGGTACTACTATAGATACTAAGGAAGCTATTATAAGTTACATCCTCTCTAGGATATAGGGTAAGGTAGTATAGCATTTAGTACTATTTCTTTATACCTATACGAAGATAGACGATCTAGTCTTTAATACTAACTTATATTACTAGCTTAAGTAAGTATTTAAGAATCTATACCAGTGAAAGGATATAAAGAAGAAGCTAAAGGACCTTTATTATAAAATTCCTATAGATCTTTAGAAGTTCTAGTTAGAGTTTATATACCTAGCTTTAGAAGCTAACCTTCCGTATAAATAATAGAAAGAGGATTTTCACTCTTTATTAGATCCCCTACTATAAACTCATTTAGTAGGAATTAAATAAGATGACTCCATTTTATTTAAAGAATACCTTTAAAAGGTGTACCCTATTATATAAAGTATGATTAAGTACTAAAATGGTTAAAATATATCTTTATCATCCTAGGAAGACCGCATAAAGAAATAATAATAGGAATAAGCAGGTAAATCTACTCTTTTAATAGGGAGAAGTTTAAGAGAATAGCCTTTTTTAAGGTTATTATAGAGATCTACTCCTCACACGATAATAGAAAATCTAATATATAAAGGAAAAGCGGAACTCTAAGGTGATATTAGACCCTACTATTAATACGGAAAGTTTAGATACCTTATCTAATAGTGCCTAGAATCCGAAGTAAAGATAGTTAATACTATAATAGAAGAATAAGGAGAAGAGCGTATAATATTAGAACTATACTCTTCTTTATTAGAAAACGATGAGTCTTAGGGGAAGTCTCCTCCCTAAGATATAAGCTTAGAGCTCTATAAATTACTAATTTATAGGTGAATGTTCATGACCTTATTAGAGGACACCCATTTACTATACGAACTATAATTATAGCTAGCGGTTATACCGTACCTATTTATGCCCTAGTTAATACTAGCATAAATAGATCTAGCTTTATCCATCCTTAACTTCTTCTATAACTTAGGGAATTAGGGATTAAGAAAAGAAAGATTACTAGTAGGAAACTTAAAGTCTCTAGGTTTAACTAACGTATAAATAAGTAACTTAATTTCATTTATTAATTATAATTCTATTTCTAATATTAGCTAGTTATAATATACGCCTTCGTACTAGATATTAGGCGCTATGATATTATTCTAGGCTACTAGTTCCTTACATATTATCATGTTCTTCTAGATTACCGTAACTAATAACTTATTTAGTTAGATCCTCCGGACTAAATTTCTTTTTTAAATCTTTTAAACATTCTAAAATTATCCGTACTAAGTAAAGTTTTACGGATAAACCGATTAATTTCTTTAATATACATCTCCGACGATATTAAAGTTAATAACTAAGAAACCTTTTTTACTTCTCTTATAGAAATTAACCTACCTGTAAAAACACTAATAGAAGTAGTAGATCTTTATTCTATTATACTAGACGATATTAATGAAGCTAATAAAGATGAAGCTTTTAATAAATACCTTAATAATCATTTACCCACTAAGTATAAGAACTACCGCGACGTCTTTTTAAAATAAGAGTCTAACTAGCTACTACCTTCTTATGCGGGAGTTAATCATTAAATTTCTCTTACGCATAAGGATTCTCCGTGCCTACTAATAAGTCCCCTCTATAGAATGTCTCTAGAATAGCTTACCGTAGTAAAGGAATACGTCTAAGAGAATTTAAAGAAAGGATTTATTACTAAGAGTTACGTACCCTACGCCTCTCTAGTATTAGTAGTAAAAAAACCCGGAGGTGGTTAGTAAATTTATATTAACTACTAACGGTTAAACGATTAGATAAAGAAAGACTTATATCCTTTACCTCTTATCTTAGAACTCTTATAGAGAGTAGGTAAAGGAAAGGTCTATACTAAACTAGACATTTAATAAGCTTTCTATTAAATCTAACTTTAAGAATAGTCTAAAGAATATACTACCTTCTATATAAGATACGGACTATTTAAATACCGCATTTTACCTTTTAGGCTAAGTAATAGGCCTACTACTTTTTAATATTTTATTAACTAAGTTCTCTTTAACTATTTAGATGACTTCGTTATTACTTTTATAGACGATATTCTTATCGTTTCTAAAAACCCGTATGATTATACTTAACACGTCCTTAAAGTTCTTTAACGATTACGAAAAGCGGGACTATAAGCTAATATAAAAAAGAGTAAGTTTTTAACTACTCGTACGAAATTCTTAGGATACATTATCTCTACTAAGGGTATATTAATAGACCCGTAAAAAATTAAACCTATTCATACCTAGTAATTACCTATAACCCTTTAATCCCTTTAGTCTTTCTTAGGATTCTATAACTTCTATTAGAGATTCCTCCCTAACTACGGACGAATTAGCCGGCTACTAGAAAAACTATGTTTAAAAGTAAAGTAGTAATAACTCGGGCTAGTTAAGGAAGAATCTTTTAGAAACCTTAAGAAACTAATGTATAGTAAAGCGCTATTAGTAAACTATAATCTAACTTTAGATACTTACATGGAAATAGACGTAAGTAACGGAGTAGTTATAGGAGTTCTATCATAATATTAAGAAAATTACGAATAGAAACTAGTATCCTTTTATTCTAAGGTAATGTTAGATACTAAACTCTGCTATAGAATACCTAATAAAGAACTCCTAGCTATTATATAAGGACTAGAGGAATAGAGATCTATGCTTATAGGCCTTTATAAACCTTTTCTTATAATTACGGACCATTAAGCATTAGAACACTTTACTTCTAAGTGCTAATTATCCGCACGATAAGCAAGATGGGCTAAGTAACTCGCTAAGTACTAAGTCCGGTTTACCTACTAACTAGGAAAGGAAAACATTACGGATATTCTTATAAGAAAGTAAGAGTAACTTAAGACTTAAAAAGAGAAAGTAAAGGCCGTATAAGAGTAGTATCTTATTCCTACTTCCTAGGTAGTCCTACTTATGATGATAGAGCCGGAAGTTTCTCTACTAATAATTTTCCTTAACGAACTTCTCCGCATGAATAAAGAAAACCTAGATCTTAAACTATAGAGAGAAATAGCCCGTCTTTAACCGGAAAACAAATCGTATTAGAAGCTATAGGATAGATTACTTCTTTACTATAGTATATTAGTCGTTCCTAACTAGGATAACCTTCACGCGAGAATAATTAAAGTAATATATACTACTTACGTTACTACCTATCCTAGAATTAATAAAATGCGAAAGCTATTATAGTAATACTATTACTAGCCTAGCTAGACTTACATAATTAAGAGATATAGCTAAAACTACTATATTTACCGCTAGAACTATGAATTTACCGATAAGATACCTAGCCTTCTATATCCTCTACTAATTCCTAACCATCCCTAGTAACACCTAGCTATAGATTTTAAAGAAATGCCGTAAGACTAAAAGGGATTTAATTATATCCTTATTATTATAGACTAGTTATCCTAAAGAACCTTTAGTTTACCTTATATGAAGAAAATTAATGCTAAAGGAGTATCTTAACTTTTTTATAATTACGTCTACTAAATTTTCGGAAATCCTAAAAGTATACTATCGGATTAAGGTCCTTAGTTCATTTTAGCCTTCGCGTAGGAGCTATATAAGTTAACTAGTATTAAATAACACTTTAATTTAGCCTATTACTCTTAGACTAACGGAATTACTAAGATAGTAAATTAGGTCCTTACGCGCTAACTATGACCCTTTATTAATTACTACTAAAATAACTAGTCTAATCTTCTACTATTAATGGATTTAGCTTAGGCTACCCTTCTATATAAGGCTATAGGTCTTATACTAGTAGAAGTAGACCTTAGCTTTATGCTACGTATGTATTATGACTAGACTACTCACATAATAATAACTACTTTACCTAAAGGTAGAACATAGTCTATAGCTTAGTCTCTCTAAAAAAGAAGATAAGAAGCCTATAAGTACACCTATAAATTAATTTACTAATTATAAGAAAAGAACTACTAATAAGCTAATAAATACCGTTATACACCTAACTTTAACATTAGAGACTTTATTTACATTAAGAAGACTAGCTAGATAACGGACCGGCTAAATCTAAAATTAGACGCTCCTAATGTAGGACCATTTAAGATTACTAGAATGAAAGGATATTCGTACGAATTAGATCTTCTAAAAAGTATAAAGGTTATAAACCTTTTCTATGCTAATTACCTACGTAAAGTAGCTATAGACCTATTACCATAATAGAAATATACTAAGCTAGAACCTAAGGTTATTAATAACTAGTAAGAATAGGAAGTTAACTTTATCCGCGTAAGTAAGGTTACTTACGGAATTTTAAGGTATTAGGTCTAATAGGTAGGATATAATTAAGACGATAAGTAGTATATAGTAAGTTCTTTCATTAGGGCCCCCTAAAAAGTAGAGGACTTCTATACTACTAATCCTTCTACCCCTAGACTACTAAAGAACCTAGAAAAGTAGAAAAGAGCCTTCCTCTAATAAGAATTATAGGAAGAAACGTAATCGGATAACTAACCTACTTATACTCTAGTAAAGAGAATCCTTTAATGCTATAGTAAATAACCCTTATCTATACGAACCTATTTATCCTTATCTATCCTGTTTTTCTATTTTAATTTTATTCCTTATCTTTTATACCCTTACTTCTCTTCCTCCTCTTTAGTAGGAACTAGAGCCGACTTCTTAAGTTTAGGCCTTATTACACCTTTAATAGAGCCCTAGAGAAAGTTATTAACCTAGTTATCTATTATATAGTGAAGAGTAAGGTACTCTCTAGGCTATATCTCATCCTTACGCCTTTTATATTAATTAGGAGGATGAGTACTAGTAAGGTTACTTATAGTATAGTTAAGGTTACTAGTACCCTAGACGCAGTTTACATAATAACCCTATAAGAAACCTAGTAACTTATAGTAACCGTAGAAGATATAAGTAGAGAGATTATCCCGGTACTTAGTATAACTAGTAGCCTAATTAATACCTACGTATTAGATTAAGCAAGCATTACGTAAAGAATAATAAGATTCTATAGACATAATGTTAAAATAATCCTTATAAACTAGGATGATAGCATAATAAGCTAAGTTACTAAGGCCTAATATGTATATTACGCGTTAGCTAGTTTTATTACTACTAAGGGATTTCTATAATAAGTTAGCCATTATATAAGGATAAGTAAGTAGTAATATACATCTTAGTAAGTTTTTTAAAGGCCTTACGCGGGATAAAGACTATAATCTTATTAGAAGCATCTACCTCTAAGTCCTAATCTAAAGGTTCCGCTAGTAATTCTATAGGTAAAGTAGCTAGATGAATAATGCTACTATTATTACTTTTACGCGAAGGTATACTTAGTAGTACACCGACGTGATAGCTACTAGAACGCGTATATAAAGGTAAAGTAGGTAAATTAGCTTATATAACATTCACGCGAGGATTTATAGGTGGAATAGCGACGTACGCTAGCTCTTAGGAGCTAGGTACTATACCTAGACTAGTTAGCTTTACTTTACCTTTTTAAAACTCTAGATACATAAATGATTAGCTAATTACGCGTAATGTCTTACGCGACGGTCCTAAGTTGCCTTAACATCCTCTTAAGGCATTACATTACCTTTAGGGTGCTTAGAGCGATGAAGTTAATTAGATACTATCACGCGATAATTAGTTAAGCATTTTTAGACCTACTATAAACGGGAGGACTTACTATTATTACTAGAGCTAGTTACTTAAGTAAGAGATAGGCTAAGAGTAATAGGAAGATATAATAATAGAAGTAAGGTCTATTATTATTATTAAGGTAGTAGTAAAGAAGGTTAGTTAAACTATAAACCTAATAATAAGATATACCTAGTAGTTCTATACTTTACGCCCTTACCGAAATAGCGCCGGTTAGTTATCTATGTAAGTACCTAATAAGCTAACTCGGGCTTCCTATTAGGGGGGGAATATCGTAATAGCTATTAGACGCTAGTAACGCGAGTACATTATAACTACGCCCTTACGTGATTACTTAATAAGCCGAAGCTAATTATAACCGAGCTACGTAAACCGGCTAAGCCGTATAAGCCGGTAGTACTAATAGATAATAAATACTACTAAGGATATATAGCCTACTTAACGGCTAACGAAACTTTACGCGGTAATAAGAAGATTAATTTCTTATCTATTTTAATAACGTAACTAAAGTAGTAATTCGCGTAGTAAAGAGAGAGTTTAGTTCTTATTTCACTTCTTATATAAATATATATAGAAGATAGAAGAGTATATAGCATCTTCTATATTTATAATAATTAAGAAGACTTCACTTAACTTCATCTTTTAACTACTTAACTTTAATTAAGTTCTTTTTAATTTCATATACGTCCGACTAAGTAGATAGCCTCCGGGCGAAAGCCTATATATTAGCCGCTTAACGATTCGTAATAATAACCGCGTTCTAGGTTAACTAAGAGTAGTAGGTAAACCGCTATTATAATGCCTTACTAGTATGTAAAGTAGGTAATAAAGTTTAGCTAAGCCTTTATAATATCTCTATAGACCGTCCTATTCGGAAGCTAGATTACTAGTTAGTAAAGTATACCGTAATGTAAGTTATTTTAAATAAGGCCTACCGGTTAGATATACTAGGTACTATCTATAACGTCTTTAATATAGACCTACTACGACTAGCATCTAATAATACCTTACTAAGCTAGGCTTATACGGATTATTAGCCGCCTATAGTCGTCGTTAATAATAAGAATAAGTAGGAGGTAGAACATATACTAGATAAGCGTTAGCGTTAAAACTATTAAGAGTTCTTAGTAAAGTAGACTAGGTACGTAAGACTAATATAGGAACTAGTATCTATATTTAAGGACGTAGTAGCCGTTAACGAGTTTAAAGCTAGTTAATAAGTTTAGGTTAAAAGTAAGGTAGCGCTACTAAACGATAAGTAAATAATAGCGGACCCTAGTAGCGGAATATCTAATAAGTAATAGCACTATCTAAATAAGCTACTAGTAGCGCTATCTATGCCTAGGTGCTATAGTACTAGGCTTAAGTAAGTAAACTAGCTAGATTAGGACTCTAACTAATAGGGGGCTACTAGTAATATATACTAACTACGTAAGCCTACCTATAATGATCCTCTTCGTAAGGTCTAGAACTACTAAACCCTACTCGCGCTCTACTTACCGTTCTACTAACTCTATAATCTTTATAACCGTACCGCCTTATAACCTTATCATCCTACCGTACTATAGACGCTAATAATAACTACTTACGTAACTTACGTAACCGCATTACTAAGCTTAAGAATCCCCCTCCTCTAGTTAATACTATAGACCCTACGGCTCCTTCTATTATCCCTATAGACCTAGCCCCCCCTTCTAATAAGGCTAACCCTACTACCTACCCTAACGCTTACCCTAGTAACCCTTACTTTAGCGCTACTCTCTATATCCCCCCTATCTTTAGTAACATTAAAGACCTCCTTAGCGTTAAGCTCCGTAGTTACTACTTTTATATCATGTTAGGCTCTAGTTAGGACGACCTTAATAACTCTATCCGTAATGTTATTACTACTACTAGTAGTATAATCCTCCCCTTCCCTAACTTTAGTAATACTAAGGATAAAGAGGAGGACTATTTAGGCCTATTCCCTCCTAGATCTTTCTAGCGTTAGATTATTATAGATGAGGTTATTATTAGTCTTACTCCTTATAACGCCCTGCCTATACCCGGTTATAACGCGCGCTAGATCTTACCCGCTAAGCTATATATACTTATTACTATTAGTATTACTAAGCTACCCTAAGGCTAGTACTATTTAATCTATACCCTACCCCTATTCCCTTACCTTAGTATAAATAAGCGCTTTACGGTCTAGTAGGGCTACCTATTACCCGGCTATATTACTAACTACTACGTCCGCTCCTAGTAGATCTACGGTGATAAGCTAGAGCATAATATGTTTATTATTTACTACCCTAACGCCTACCTCTTTCTATTTCTCTCCCTTAGTAATATAATTAAGGCTATAGGCGGCCTCATCCTTAACCGCCCTAGTAGTCTACCTAACCGTAAGACCTAGTTCCTTACCTACTCTACTAGCGCTAATATCCTACCGTTTAGCTAGCTACCTAACGAGTATAAGTCTAGCTAGGGTCTCGTCCTTCCTATTAAGTAGTTCTACTACCTAATCTTTATCCGCATTAGGAACCTCCCTAACCTAGGCTATATCCTCTATAAGTACCCTAGTAACGAGGAGTTCTAGGCCCGCCTTATCTCTCACGGCTTTACTAATAAGTAAGCTGCTATAGTAACCCTAGTAGCTACCTTAGCTCCTACTCTTTCCTTACTATTCCCCCTTTTTTTACATAGTAGATTAGTATTACATTTAACGGCGTAAAGGGGGGGGGTATTATTACGGTTTCTAACTATTTACATTCTTAGATAGATCCTACGGTTAAAGCATTAGGCTTAAAGTACTAATTCTCCGTATATACTTACTTAGATTAGTACTTTAATCCTACCGTTATAAGACTAGCTTACTACGACTAATTATTACTATAAGAAAGGAGTTAACTTACGTATCTACGTCTTAATCTCCTAATACGGCTAAAGAGTCTTATATAACGAAGTATAATTCTTAGTATAGTATTAGTATAGGGTTATTATAGATAGATAGTTTATCTAGGCTCTTTTTAGGTAAGAGGGGGCTAAGAACTAGCCTTCCTACCGTTATCTAAGTAGATAGGTAGCATGAAGTAAGAGTAATAAAAGGAAGGGGGGCGGGAAGAAGGCGTACATAGAAAAGTAAATATAGTATAGGGTAGTAGGTAAGGTAGATTATATATACGCTCTACTATAGCGTTCTAGTACTATCCCTAATAGCATAATTTTAAGGTAACCTAATATTTATACTAGAAGGATAGCTTTATTAGATAATAGGGATAGTTTAGGTCCTAGGAGTAATAAGTACCGTTATAGTTACTATACTTTAACGCTATATAGGCACATTTCGTGCCTCTCTTTATATAGTAGTTATAGTTATGCTTTTCTATAGCGTAGGGGCTAGTATATAGTAAGTATTTAGTCCTATTACGATACCTAGAGGAGCTATAGCTAAATTCTTAACACTTTATATACTACACGTCTAGAGTAATCCTAAGGAGTTTTATAACCCTTATACTTACTCCTATAAGATAGAATAGCTTTAAGATAGCTATCTCTACCTCTTTTACTATACGGAAGGCTATAATAACTAACCCTACTTTTTAGGTAGCCCTCCTTTCGGCTAAAGTGAGCTAGTATAGAGTTCTAATAATAGAAAGGCTAGGATTAAAGGTATAGACCTCTTCTATAATGAATTTATTAGAGGCCTAAGAATAAGTCTAGACTGTTCTAGACTCTTCTAGACCTCTTCTATTACTAAGAACTTATTCCTACGGGTTCTTTTAGATTCTAGCCCTTATTCTAGATTGTCTCATTACTAAGGCCTAGAATCTTCTAGTCTAGATTGATTAGAAATCGTCTTCTATTAATAGAAGAACCTATTACTAATTACCTAGAGATAGAACTCTCTAGAATCTATAGGTTCTTCTATATAAACACCCTTAGGTAGCCTACTAGTTAGTCCTTTAAAGGAAGTTCTCTTATAGTAAAGAATCTACTACATTCTCTACTATAAACCATCTACCATACGGTATATAATAAAGATATTACTTATCTTTATAGAATACCGCTAACAGGTTATGAGCCCGGCTAATAGTAATCTATAGATTACTATATAGCTTGCCTTATAATTTATAAGTAGGATTTTACTTCCTTCCCTACTTATAAGAAAGAATATACTATTCTTTCTATACTAGACCGCTCTTATAAGTAAGGCTTAGTAAGACTATCTCGGTGGATAGCTATTAAGCTAAACTTATAAAGAAGTCTAGGGAAAGCCTACTTATTTATATAAGTAAGGCATTTTTAGGGTAAGGACTAGTATCCTAAGCCCTATCCTTAGGCTCTTAGCCTATTAAATTTTTCCTAGGACCGTCGGGCCTATATCTACCTAGGATTTTATTCTAGAACCTTCTAGTAGTCTAGAATAACCTTATTCGCTACCTATTCTTTACCTTTCTCCGCCTTTCTCCGGATTTCCTCACATTTCTATCAACTACGTTGATATAAGGTGTGGCTGCGCGGCCTCTATACCATATTAGGCCTAAGCGTTACCCGTTTACACTAGTTCCCGCTAGTGTCTTGGCACGAGGAACACTAAAACTTCACGACACTTCGAAACGTTTTCGACCCGCATCGACCCGAATACTTTGCTTAGTAAGCAAAGTAGTATACCGTTTTGAAGAGAAAAACTCGGCGGACAAGGATCTGAAATCAGATTCCTTATATCTCTACTCCCGGCTAAGTTATTAGAGAAAACATCGATACTCTAATAATCTCCCCACTTTCTATTAGGTACATCAGGCCCATTAGCACCTAATAAACTTCGAGACTTCATACACTTATAGTTTCCGCTTAAAACTATAAGTACATAGAGTTTTATACTCTAAAGACCTCTATAAGGTATAAAATCTTTAATATACCTTAAGAAAGGAACATCTTCTACTAGGAAATATGGGAAAAGAATTCCCTAGCATTCCTAAACTTAAAGGCCCTGAGAACTGGGAGTCTTAGCGATCTACTATAAATGATATAGTGATTGTAGAAGGGCTAAAAGCCCATCTAGACTCTAAATCTTAACCTAAAGTAGAAGATCCTACCTAGGAGGTTAATGATACTAGAATAAGGACTTTCATTAGGACCTCTATAGATCCTAAACTTTATTCTAGCATTGCCCATTATAGAACTGTAAGTTCTATGGGAGAAGCCCTTAGAAAAAGATGTGAATCTAAGGGACTTTCATGGGAAGTCTCACACTTTATAAGGCTACTAAGCCTTAAAGATACGGGAGATATTAATACCTAGGTGGCTAATCTATTAGATGAGATAACCCTATTATCTTAGACTAAGATGGCCTTAACGGAGAGGCAGAAACTAGGTGTATTCTTTAGTAATATACCTAGTAGCTATTCTTCATAGAGCGCCGTAGCCCAGCTAGGGCTAAAAGAAGAGACTACTCTAGACCACCTTATAGAGCGTCTAGTAGAAGAGTCTCGGCGCCGAGAACTAGAAGAAGAAAGCAATACTGCCCTTATTACTATAACTAGTAATAAAGGGAAATCTTCTTCTAAAAAGAACGCCTCTACTTATAATAATAAGAGTACTAAGAAGTGCTCTTATTATAAAAAGAATGGCCATCTAGAAAAGGACTGCTATAAAAGAGCTAGGAATTTAAAGGGTAAAGAAAATAATAGTAGTCCTACGGATTTAGAGGATACCCTACACATTACGGGTTATACCTCTTATTTTACCGCGGGTCCCGGCCTAAATGACTGGATTCTAGACACCGGCGCTACAGCCCATATGTCTAGACATAAAGATCTCTTTACTTCTTTAAAAGAAGTAAATTTACCTATAAAACTAGGTAAAGGAGAGATCTATGCTAAAGGAATAGGTACTATACCTATTACCTTTAAGTACGCTAATAGAAGGATAAATCTAACCCTTCTAGACGCTCTCTATATCCCCGATTTATCTATAAATCTTATCTCTATATCTAGGCTATATATACATGGTATATATCTAGATATAAAGAACTTAAGACTTATAGATAAAAGAGAGTAGATATATGCCGAAGTTTTACTTCAGAATAACCTATTTATACTACCTAAGGTAGAATCTGCTATAAATCACTCATATATAGTAGATTTAAACCTATAGCATAATAGGTTAGGGTATATAAACTTAGAAGCTCTTAGGGCACTACTACCTATTAAGGGTAGTAAAATAGACTGTTCTATATGCCCTTTAGCTAAATCTAAGCATACTATATCTACTATACCAGTAGCGGTCTCTAAACCTTATGAGAAGATAGGTCTAGATGTCGTAGGACCTATTACTCCTAAGGGAATAGGGGGATACACCTACTATATAGCCTTTATAGACTATTATAGTAGGTTTACATGGGTATTCCCCCTATTTACTAAAGGAGAAGCCTATAATAAGATAGTTTACTATCTTAAACTTATAGAGCCGCATGGTAAAGTCTAGTCTTTAAGGCTAGATAATAGCCTAGAATATAGGGGAACTCAGCTAGATTTACTAGCTGAAAATAAAGGAATAACTCTAGAAAAGAGTTCTCCTTATAGCCTAGAGCAAAACGGGCTTATAGAGAGGACACATAGGTTAATAGATACTATTACCCGTTGCCTTCTCTTAAATTCTAAGATCCCCCTTACCTTCTAGCTAGAGGCTATTAAAACCGCCACTTATATTCTAAACCGGACCCCTAAGAAGTCCCTAGAGGGTATTTCGCCTCTAGCCCGGCTAAATATAGCTAAGGGCAGGTCTCCTACTATAAATCTCTCTTATATAAAGACTTTCGGAAGTAAAGTCTTTATAAACATCCCTAGAGAAAAGCGTACTATATCCTCTAAGTATTCTCCACGCTCTAGGCCTGGTATATTATTAGGCTTTAAGGGGGAGCATATTTATAGATGCTAGGATATAGAAAAACAAGCTATTATACGCACTAGGGATGTTACCTTTAAAGAGGATGAATTTCCTTCTCCCTATACTAAAAGTATAGAAGATAAGGAAGATATAGACTATACTAAGCCTATATTTCCTTCTTCTATAACTAGCCCTCCTAATAGACTAAGATCTAGGTCTATAACTACTATAGATACTAGTAGGGAGGAGCCTAGGAGAAGTGAGCGCCTTAGAGAAAAATCCTCTAAGGAATCGACTACTATAGAGGCTACTATTAATAGCCCTATAGAAGAAGTACCTCATCCTCTTAGAGAGACCTTTAAAGAGGTTAGAATCCCTAGTAGTAGCAGCTATGTTACTATAGAAGGCCTAAGTAATATAGAGGAAGATATCTCTTATTACTTACTCTATAGTAATAGGGAACCTACTACTACTAAAGAAGATGCCTATAGACGCCTTAACTAAGGTACTTACTAAGGCTCTCTTTACTAAATTCCTCTCTATTACCCTGCGTAATAAGTTAGGGGGAGTGTTAGAGGCCTAAGAATAAGTCTAGACTGTTCTAGACTCTTCTAGACCTCTTCTATTACTAAGAACTTATTCCTACGGGTTCTTTCAGATTCTAGCCCTTATTCTAGATTGTCTCATTACTAAGGCCTAGAATCTTCTAGTCTAGATTGATTAGAAATCGTCTTCTATTAATAGAAGAACCTATTACTAATTACCTAGAGATAGAACTCTCTAGAATCTATAGGTTCTTCTATATAAACACCCTTAGGTAGCCTACTAGTTAGTCCTTTAAAGGAAGTTCTCTTATAGTAAAGAATCTACTACATTCTCTACTATAAACCATCTACTATACGGTATATAATAAAGATATTACTTATCTTTATAGAATACCGCTAACAGAATTATCTAATGTAAAGTAAGCGTAGGTCTTTAATAGGGATGCTATAGGTAATAACCTTATACTAGGTTTAGTTCTCCTAGACTATAGCATCTAGGAATAGGTAGGTAAAGAGGTCCTTATAGGAGGTAAGGAATTTAGAGTCATACTAGGGTAAGCTAGTAAGTAGGATGTTACCTTTCTCCGTACGTATCGCTATTAATATAACTAGGCTAGATATACCTACGTTCTTAAAGGCGTTATTAATATTATTTCATATAGAGAGAGGATTAAAGTCTAGGAAGGGACTTTACTACTAGATAATAACCTATATATCCCGTAGGGCCTTTAGGGGAGTAGTAGCTAGCTTTATAGTTATCTTTAGGTAAGGAGTTATTATGTATAGTTTTCTAGTAGTAGTTACTTTCTAGGCTTAGGTTACGTACGATAGGTTAGCTAGGGTTATAGGAAGGATGACTAGCTTTTATAGCTAGTAGACCTTTACTCCTAGCGTATAAGTAGTATTTTTAAGGGAGTAAACTTAAGTAGTAAGAACTAATAACGTATTACCTACGCGACCTATCTTAGTATAATCCCGTAGGATATTACTAAGGTTATAGAGTCTTTACTTCTTACTTATATTATATATAAGGTTTATTATGTATAGGATGTAAGAGAGTACTATATTAATTACCTCCTAGGTAGTATTAAAGTTTAGATGAAATCCGAACCTAGTCCTTTTTCCTTAGTAGGTAGGGTTAGGTTTAGAGGTGTCTACTAGGATAGTTCTCTTTAGTATAGTATACTATTTCTTAATTAGGCCTAGTACGATAATTAGTAGGGATAATAGGGGGATAGGGCTTATAGGGAAGTCCTAGTCTATTTCCTTAGGTTTATTAGCTAGTTAAGTAGGTAGTAGGCCGGGCGGTATAGGGGTATCTTAGTCTATTTTCTTAGGTTTATAGTTATAGCCGTCTAGTAGAACTAGGTTAGGTAGGGCCTCCCCCTAGGGGGTAGGTACGGGTATACTCATAGTACGATACTTTAGAGGGTAGGTTTTTACTTTCTAACTTTAGTTATATACGTACGAGCCCGCGCTATAGAGTTATAGCGGGTATAGTAATTTTTAATTTTTTAAAAATTTTATGTATAGTAATAACTTATTAACGCATAGGCTTTTTTTAAGAAGTAGTAGCTAAACTAACTATGCCCTAGTAGATACCTTTATCTAACGTACGAATTTAAGTATAAATTATTAACTAACTTCTCCTTAGAATAGCTCTCTATAGGGTATAGAGGCTATTTTCCCTCTATTATTATCGTACGCCTTAAGTACTTCCTATATAGCTTCTCTCCTAGTAGAGCTATAGAGTAGGTAGTTACTAATAAGATGTTATAGTATTTATTAGGTAGTATTACTATAGCTATAATTATCCTAGTCTATCTTACTAAACCGTAATAGGTAGGCTCTAAAGTAGCTATAGTTTAGTTTTAGTTAGAAGTAGGCTAATACTTCTAGTTATCTATACTTAGGAAGTTAGATAGATATCCTTAGTATAGATAGGAAGTTATATATATATAACCCCTAGGATAGTATTATCTATGCTTCCTAGTATTATATAGTATATACTATCTATTCTACTATAGTTCTTTATCGTACGCGCATCCTAAGTAGGGTTATTACGGCGCGTACCCTAGATAATAGATATAGCCTAACATGCTTCCTAATAAACTAACTTAGTAGAACTAATAGATGAACTAACTTAGCCCGCCTAAGTAGCGAACTATCTAACTACCTAGGCATACGCCGTAATAACTAACTTATCGTATAAGGGTCGTACGAAATAGTTACTACTCTAGATAAATCCTTTAACTACGTATACTACTTTAGATATATATATAGAGTAGTAGACTATAGTACGAGGCTAGATAGTAGTTAGCTTACGGATAAAGGTAATCCTATTATCGTCTAATAAAGGTATATAAAAGGTAGTATAGCCTAGGGTAGATTAAGGAGCATTCTTAGAATTATATATAATTAAGCGCTTCTTAGCGGATCTACTTTAGCTATACCCCCCGCTTATAAGTTATTTTACTACTACGTAATAAGGGTAGTACTTAAGTTATTATTCTCTAGGGTTAACCTAGTAGCCTCCTTTATAAGGGTATCTACTTATAGGTTTCCTCTAATCCCTATATAGCCTAGAGCCTATAAGAAGGTAAGACTACCTTATCTAGCTATAATTAAGTAGCCTATATCTATAGCTTAAAGTTATAGTCCTTAACCTAGTAGGTTAGATAGGGTCTAGAGGTAGTATAGTATAGCTTAGTTATCTATATATACTATAATTATTAGGAGATTAAGATATAGGCACGTAAGTTAACTCCTTTCTTATAGTAATAATTAGTCGTAGTAAGCTAGTCTTATAATAGTAGGATTAAAGTACTAATCTAAGTAAGTATATATAGAGAATTAGCACTTTAAGCCTAACGCTTTAACTATAGGATCTATCTAAGGATATAAATAGTTAGAAACCGTAATACTATTATGATACTTTAAGTTTTAGAAGTAGTATTTAAAGCCTACCTTAATACTAATTAAAGGTATAAAAATTTAACTATTATGAACTAATCTTTAATTAATATCTTAAAGAGATTATTAGCTACTATATAAGTAGTTATTTAATAGCGAATCCTCCGTCTTATCTAGAAAAAAAAACGTCTTACTTAACCATACGTCTCCTTCAGCCTTTTCTCTAGATACTCGCCACTCTTGACGGGCGGATACTTCCTCTCTGACGTCTTGTTGTACGTTTTCGGAATGGTTTCAATGAGCTTATCAAAATCAGGGTTGCAAAAGTAGGCGATGCTGTATCTTGCCGGATACTTTGTGAGATTTTCTTGCCCAGGCTGGAGCGGAGGCTCAACGACGCGGTGCTTGGTGCTCTGAATGGTGTCGTTGGACCAGCGGGCAAGCAAATCGCCGGCATTGACAACGACGGTTCCAGAAATCGGCTTCGCATCCACGTGGGTGCCTTTGGGAGAGAGGACTTGAAGACCGCCGCGCGAATCCTGGAACAGGAGAGTCAAAGACCCGTAGTCAGAATGCTCTCCGGCGCGAACTTGCAACTGACCGTCTTCCCTTTGAAAGATACTCTTGTCGACCTCAGGGTAGTGCAGCAGTCTGAGCGTGTTGTCGCCCTGGCCAATGTACTCGTTGAACCAGTCCACTTTTAGACCGAGTCCAAGGGCAACCGCCTTCATGATGTCTTGATGCAGTAATGCGCATGCCCTCCAGAATTCTTTCATCGTGCTTTTGAACATTTTGCCCTCGTCGTCAATCTCATCTGGCCACATGTTCGGACAGTCCGGCTCGTCGTCGCGCCCAATCTCCATGCTCTCCTTAAGATCGGGCACGGCTTTTCGCAGTGCATCCACGTTACCTGCGAAATCCGCTCGGGTCACCTTTTCGCGTCCATGGGCAACGTAACCGCGGTTTGCCTTTGCGCTATACCAGGCCAGGATGTCTTTCTGATCTTGTGGCCGGGCGAAGAACTGGGAACTGTGCTTGAAGGTTGTCTCCACTGCCCATTCCGGGATTGGGATGTTTTTAAGATAGACAAAGCCTGCTTCTTGGAAGCCGTTCACAATCCTTCGACCGGTTTCAAGACGCTTCTCATGATCGCCGCTATGGAAAACTTCGAAATCGATGAGCTGTTGCAGATTCAAGAGTTAGTCGTGAAGCGATCGAAAGCAGGGGTCTTGACTCGCGGAAGGTGGATCACACAGGAATGTTGAGGCCGTCTTTCTCTACTGCGAATATGTTGGAGTCTGTAGTGGTTGTAGTCCCATTCTTACGGCAAACAGATGCCGCAGCCTGTGGATCATAGAATGAAGAGGCCATTTCGGAGGGAAAATGAAGCGGTTCTGGAATGGTCGTGGGCTGCAACAGCAAGGTATTTGGGCTGGAAAGGCGGTAGATGCGGGACGAATCTAGAAACTCAAGGCGAGTGGTGGATCCTTGGACGTGCAGTTGTAGCTGACGTAGGATTGGAACATTTAAGCACGCGATGCGGGAGCATACCTCACTCGCTCTTGAGACAGTTACAGCGGGACAAGCAGGTGGTAAGACACCGCGCTTCCCAAATAGGAAATGGGGTGATAACGCTGCGGGGGAGCTTATCTAGCGGGGAACACACGGGATCCTTAGGCACCGGCCAGCATGCACATCTCCGCGATGTCCCTTTCTCCAGATATCGAATACGGGTGCGTCCAGGATAACGGCCTTGCTGCACGGGACCCGATAGTCAGTGGGTTCTGATGTGGATGTTGTTGCTGGACCCCACTGGGCCACTTTGACTTGCCTGCATGGTTAGGTAATTGAGAGCGCATCTTTACGAACCTCAATTGACAGTCGCTCAGTTCCGGGCTAATTCTTCACCGACACCTGCTTGTTAAGCTTCAACATCACCAAAATGCCGACAGTCGACGTACACACTCACATCTATCCGCCCTCGTATATGTCCCTGCTGCGGGCTCGTACGACCGTGCCATACGTCCGCAATTTTTCAGACGCCCCTCAGAACGCCCGTCTAATCATTTTGCCCGGCGAAGATGCTCTGGACAAGCCAAGTACCGCACGCGGTCGCCCTATCGGACCCGAGTACTTCGACATCACCGAGAAGCTCAAATTCATGGACACCCATGGCATAACAAAATCAGTCATCTCGCTTGCCAACCCGTGGCTTGACTTTCTTCCACCGGAGGAGGCGGGTGCGGCTGCCCGCAACATCAACGACGAAGTGGATGCCATCTGCAGCCAGTACCCGGGCCGGTTGTATGCCTTCGGGACGCTTCCATTGAGTGCGCCTGCGGAGACAGTAGTCGCGGAGGTGAAGAGACTCAAGACATTAAAGTTCATGCGCGGAATTATCATGGGAACTTCGGGGCTGGGCAAGGGTTTGGATGATCCGGCGCTGGACCCGATTTACGCGGCATTGGAAGAGCAACAGCTGCTGATTTTCTTGCACCCGCATTATGGATTGCCGTCTGATGTGTACGGTCCGCAAGCCGGCGATTATGGGCATGTTTTGCCTCTGTCACTGGGATTCCCATTGGAGACCACCATCGCGGTGACGAGAATGCTGCTCAGTGGCGTCTGGGAGCGTTTCAAGGAGTTGGACATCTTGATAGCGCACTCAGGCGGCACGCTCCCGTTCTTGGCTGGTAGGATCGAAAGCTGCATCAAGCATGATAGCCATTTGAAGAAAGAGGGCAGACTTGAGAAGATGAGAAGTGTGTGGGACGTCCTAAAGGAGAACGTTTACCTCGATGCGGTGATATACTCGGAGGTGGGGCTCAAAGCGGCAGTTGAGGCAAGCGGAGCGGACAGGCTCATGTTTGGTAAGTCCTGATGGCGAGAACTTTCCTTGGATATCAAATGCTAACAACATCAGGAACTGACCACCCATTCTTTCCACCCTTGGATGAAGACGAAACCGAATGGCTGAGCGTAAAGACGAATTACGCAGCAATAAAGTCGGCATTTGGTGGAGATGAAGCAGCCGCGAAAGCAGTTTTGGGAGGCAATGCAGTACGGATCCTGAAGCTAGATTGAAAGAATGTCGAAGAGTGTAAACGGCGTTCCCTTGTGAAGATTGGACCAAAAACAGAGCAAAAGAGGTGTAGATCCGGACATGTAGCGAAGATCCGAGCATTCGGATTGAGCAAACATTGCAAAAACCCGTAAGGAAGCGGTCAAGTAAGCAAAGAAGCAGTCCACGTCTAAATTCGGAAGACTAAGAGCCCTCGACTGCTTGCTGGAGTACGTCCCAGCCCAAAACGTTCCACAATTCCTCTTCAAACCAACTCTTGACATCCTTAAATTCCACTTTTGGAATTTGCGGTGTAGACACTGGCTGAGTAGGCATGCGCAAACAATCCATAAACTCATCATTCTCCGAGCCTTCCTCGAAGACAGCATTGAAAAGGGTCTGCTGCAGCCGCTTTCTTGCAACAACCCCAAGTCCAGCTCGAAGGGATGGTGTTGAGGCGTTCAATGGGATTTTGCGAGTTAAAGCGGTTGCTGTACGTTGCCTTTTTGGCTTCGCTGAAATCGATACAGGTTCCTCTTGGACCAGGTACCTTGGCGCAACAGCTATTGCGCGACGAAAGAGAAGCATCAAGTACTGAAGCTCAAGGCTTAGGACCTGGTCGTCTATAGAGCCGGTGGCGGGCTCATGACCCTCTGGGTGGTTCCAAGCACGGATGTCTCCTTGAATGGTTCCTGTCGCATCGTGGCCAAAGCTGCACTGAAAAACGCGCTTGCCGCATCGCTGAAGGATGACAAAGAGGAAGCCTTCAAAGACCTGGCGGTGGAGAGCGTCGCTAGGTGACGGCGCAGCGAGGCAGCTGAAGAGGAACTTGAAAAGCTCATGGGCGACGTCCAGCCCGTCCTGAGGCTTCTTCGCACTTTGGCCCCGGCGAGCCTGGCCGTTTCCTGCATCGCTCAGACCTGAGCCAGCTTGAGACCGCGCTGAGTCTCTCATCTCGTCCAAAATTCCTGAATATCCCGTTACCAGGCCGAAGATGACCCCGGATGTGTCCTCCTTAGTCGATGAATCGTCTCCAGCCAGCTTGTTGAGAAGCTGCAGTATTCTCGTAAACGAACGGGTCGCAATATCAAATGCTGTCTTCAACTCGGTCTGGTATGAATTCATCACTGGTCCTGGGATAATTGCGTCTTCTTCAGCGTCGACCGGGAAATCTTTCGACGCAATTTGCTGTTCGTACTTTCGACGAGCGCCAATAATAACCGCCGTCAAAGATTTCGAAGCTTGTACTAGGTGGTACGACAAATCATTACGCCTCATATCAGCTTCGTGACAGAGCTTGTGAGCTTTGTACAGGTGTCGCGCCAGCGCTCGTCCTTCTATTGCAATATTAGCGGTGGTGTATATGGTGTATATCGAGGATGCCTGGAGACTTTACCTTTACCAGAGTCTTCCAGCGCATCAATATCAGCCACTGCGATATCGTAAATTTCCCCAGGGCCTTGCTTGCGTTTAGAGCGGCTTGATGCAGACTCTGCAGCTCTTCTGGTAGTCTTTTTTCGAGAAGCACCTGCCAGAGACACTTCCTCCTCGCGTTTAGCAGCGACCTTCATTTTATCAAGGGCTCTCTCAAGGTCCATGATTTGGGCCTGCAAGGAGGCCTGTGTCGCTTCCGCTCCTTCGCATCGTTTCTGCCAAAAGGCGGCCGCGTTAAAATGTTGTTGGCTGGCGTGCTGATTTAGAGGATCTTTCCGAGGCCTGAAGCTCTCGCGGAGACGGAGGATGTAGTCTGCAGTGGCAAGGATGTAAGTGAGGCGCCAGCGAAGGTGACGTTGCAGGTTCACCTTTGACAGAAAGCTCGTCTGGCTTGCTCTTGATTATTGCAATAGCAAAGGCAATGTGAAGCGGATGTGGCGCAGGATTCGCATTGGACTTGGCCTGGGTCGACTGAGCCTGGCGGTTCATGGTGGTGTCTTAGGTTTCGTGAGGGTCCGAGGGTCGAAGGCGATGATGTCGTCTCCAAGCGATGGTGGCCTGCCGTTGACTATCGATTAACCACCAACCACCCACAACCGGTTTTGAAGGGTCTTTGAAGATGCTGTGGACCTTAATTTTGTGAAGCCTGCCTTGAGAGGTACTCTGTAGAATGCTTGCTCTCTTCTCTAAACCAAAACATTGAATCAACATGGCATGACCTCGTCCAACTCCCCTCTGCCTCTCCGCCCCACTGCGAGGCGATGAGGATTTCTATGTCAAAGCCCGACTTCTTGAGACGTAGACTTAATATGATACATTCCATCTGTGCTCCTGCATCTTTACCTCTACCTGAACCTTGCACCATCCTTTTTCTTGTAGGGCAACTTCTCCGGCTTCGGCTTCCTGAACTCAATGTCCGACCCAGGAAGGCCGTACTTCTTCGCAATCTCATCTGACCATGGGTCGAACTCCGACCTGAAGAACGTAACACCAATCGGGCTCAGCGAGTGTGAGGCAACCCAGTATCGGAGGCTGAAATTTTCCCTGCCTTTGGCGGGCGCCGCTTTTTCCAGTACTTTGCCCTCAGGATGTTGCAATACCCAAACCGACATGCGGTGGTACGGCGCACCCTTGATGGCGGCTGGTGGAAGCCACGGTAGGGCAACTTGGGTTTCCGAAAGCTGCCCAAGGTTGACAGTCGTTTGTGTCGGCGAAATTGGGATGTTGGTAGCGATAAAATGGCAGCGGTGCTCAAAGGTGTCTTTCTCGATATTTGGCACGTCCGAGTTTACTACGACAATAGAGACCAATCTCTCTCCAGCATTGAAGACCTGAATGTTGAGCGTCCCCGGGTTCTCAGATGTCCGCGAGTCTACAAAGTCGCCCGTTTGGACCTTGCGCCTGCCGAAAGCCAACCTGACGTCGGCGGTGGGGTGGAATGGATTGAAGACGTCGGGGATGACGTGCATCTGTTCGAGACGCTGGTTGAGAATCTTGAGCTTGTACGATCGCCACTTTTTGTCGGCGAGATGGCGATAGATCGGTTTATTCATGTCGCCTAAATCACAGCGCTTAGTGCCTGCCTCATTCGCGGATTACAATCACACAAACCTTTTCCATCCTCAAACCTCTTCTTGACCAATGGATCGTTGATGTCCGCGAGAATCTTGAGTTCTTCCAGCTGATTGAGCATGCTGCGAATCCTGTTGCTCTTTTGCCATTCGCCGCCTGACACAGCCGGATCTTGTTCCTTGATTCTTGCTATCCTGGCACGCATCGTCTCGATGGCCTTCAGCTTCTCCTCCCGATCCTCCATGAGCACCTTGCGAGCCTCCTGGAAACATTGGTAAGGCAGCTGCTCGAAAGGTATGTCTTGGGAGCGCGAAAGGGCGGCGCGGCGTCTTCGGGAGCCAATGGGAAAGACTCCTGTCTTGATGAGCTTCTTCTCTTCGGAGGGACGATGGACGCGATTGGGGTCGAGCTGGACTTCGGTCGGAGGTGTAGAGGGCGATGGCTGTTGCGTTTGCACTTCCTCCGCGGCCGCCGCAGTGCTTGTGAAGCTGCGCGCTTGGAAGGTAGAAAGTCCGGCTGGCCGAAGTTGGCCTGCGCATCTCACGCAAGCCTGAAATGGCCTGGTAGCCTGTTTGGCGGCAGACATGGTCGCAATGCGGTTGGCGCGGTCGTGTGGTGTTGCGGAGATGTTCACGTCCAGGTACAGCCGGAATTTTTGCCAGGCACTCTTCCGCCCAAGCTCCGACAGGATCTCCATCAACTCCACCTCCACATTGTTGCCCTTCGCCGCGCCAGCCCACCCGCTCTCGACTTCTCTCTTTCCGCCGAGTGCACCATTCGACTTGATATCTCCTCAACATGGCAGCTCCTCGACGACTATTGCTGCCGGCACAAGCCCTCGCGCGTGTGCTCGTCCAGCCCTCCCTCAACCCTGCTCGGTCCAACGTTGCCGTAAAGCTTCAGACACCAATAGCTCTCCCCTTTACGCAAGTCCGGACGGCAGCGCGAACATCACTTGCGAAGAAAAATGACAAAGAACCTCGCGGAAGCAGATTTGTCGTCGACGAACAAATCGGCTCTCTCTATATCAACCTAGTTCAAGAGGATGGCACATTTGTGCCGCAGCAGCGCCTTCGAGACGTCCTCAAAGACATGGACCGCATCGATAATTTCCTATTACAAGTAGCCCCGCCGCAATCCGGCCACGAGCACCCGTACCCCATTTGCCGCGTAATCACCAAAGAGGAGCTGAGGGAAATAGAGAAGGAAAAGATCAAGAAGAAAAAGACGTTGGAAGACCTCACCAAGGTCGTCGAGATTACCTGGTCGATTGCAAAGCACGATCTCGACACGCAGATGAAGCGATTGGTGCAGTTTCTGGAGCAAGGCTTGCGCGTTGAGATTTCCCTTGGACCGAAGAAGCGCGGACGCACCGCCACGCCCGAGGAAATAGATGCCGTGTTCAACAGAGTCAAGGAAACTGCGACATCGGTACCTGGCGTAAAACCGTACGCCCAGCCTGAGGGCGAACTCGGCCGCGTGTTCAGTATGTACTACTCGAAGCCCAAACAGCTATTGGCGGATGAGCAAGCGAAGCAAAAGGAGGAGGCAGAGGCAGCGGCGGCAGCGGCAGCGGCGCAAAAGGCTTTGGAAGAGGAAACGTCGCAGAAGCCGAAAAAGGTGTCGAAGTACAGGATCAAGGAGGAAAGGCGGAGACAGGGAGAGGTAGAGGCACAGCAGCAGGCAAGATATCCAGAGCCTCGAGCTGCGTTTACAATACCTCGGCAAAGAGACTGGTCAATTCCTAGACCGGAGAGCGCATATGAGAGAGAACAGAGGAGGATGAGGGAAGAGCGTCAACGAGAGAGCGTGTATGCTTCTCAAGCTCAATCGCCAGCAATGCAAGTACGGAGACGACAGGGCTCGGATTTGGGAGGGCGAACGGGGTCGCTTCTAAGCGGTTTTCGCGCCGATGAGTCGTAATGAAAGAGCGATACAATTGGACGTGCAATCTTTGGACCAAGCTTTGGGGTCGTTAGACCTCACGTTGCCCTTGGATTTATCGGAAAAGTACTACAGCCATGGCATTGTCTGGCGCATCTAGAGCAACGCTACGCTTTCGATTGCAAGGGCACCGCGCAAGCTCTTTGATATCCCCACAGGACTCTGTCATAGACCACGATGCTTGGAGGATCCAAAGCTGGTACCTGCTGCTGCGGCATCCAAGGACGTCGCTCGCGTCGAGCCAAGGAATTTTCTGTCGAAATTAGAGGATTTGAATTGCATGAGTCTCTGTAAGGGAGCATTAGACCTCATGGCAGACTTTAGATTGGCCTACAAGACATAGATTCTTTGCGTAGCAATCCAGCAAAGACCTGACTTACATCAATTCTGTTCCGGCAGAGTGTAGATAGAAAGATGCAGCATGTATCAAGATATGACAGATAAAGTGCTGACCAGCCTGCTTCGCCCAATTGAATTAATACCTTCATGATTGAAGATATTACCAAACATGTAGATGAATTGTTCGACTCGAATTCGAGCCATCATTTCAATGTGGTCTTGCAGTAAGCAACAACAAGACCTTCCACCCTAACGACAGCCTCGGACAGCGTTGCCAGCTCACCATGCCATCTAAACGCCAGTCCATGCCCTGAAATCGGAACCTCGTCAAAATCATGAATTTTCCCCACAACGCCCCTCGTCCATGCCCATGCCGCAAATGACTAGGCCTTCATCTCCGTATCGACATCCTTCTGCGGCTGCTGGTTGACTGCAAACACCTTCTCCTTGACCTCTGCTGCCAGCAATCCCATCTTCTCCTCTTGCGCAATCTTCTCTCCGGCCCGGGCGAGCTTCTCAAGGCGCTCATCCTCGCCGGCGCTCGACCGTTCGCTCTTCAACCTGCCCCAAAGGCCTCCGCCCATGACACTCTTGGTCGTCTCGGCTCCTGTGATCTTGCTCGCCAGGTCCGCGATCTGGTTCGTTCCGTACTCGCGGTTCGTGAGCAGCGGAGATGATGAGAGAGTACCGACCCAGTACTTATTCCACAAGCTCTCAAGAATCTTGGAGTCGAGCGTCGACTTGAAATGTGACACGTCGAGCGAGTAGTAGCGGTTGCTGTGCGCACCAAAGTCCTCGATCTTGCCGAGCGGAATTGTCTGGAAGCCGTCGCCCGTCGTTGCTGCCTCGGGCTTGTAGTTGTCTGGGTATGTTCTGAACGCGCCGATTTCGACCTTGCCAGCGCTGACGGTGCGGTCTGGGTCGATGACGACTGCGAGAAATGGATCGTTGAAAGTCTGCTGCTGCACCTGCGTATTGACGTCGATTCCTGACAGCCAGCAGCCGTAGCCCGGGTGGCTGTGGTACCAGCCGATTGCGTTCTCGAGCTGCCCTGCTTCGCGCGACTTGGCCAGGTATTCGACCATGTATTCATTCGCTTCGTCTTGAGCGTTGACACGCGTTTCTGTTCCTTCGACCGGCAAGCGCAGCGCGTCAGTGACGACAAAGGTGTCCCCGTGTACTGAGCCAAGCATAAGGCCCATGACTTCGATTGAGCCGCCAGATCGCGCGTGCATGACCATCTTCAACAGAGCTACCGCCGAGATTCTGACATGTTTGAACCAATTCGGATCGCTCCTCCAGGGTCGCGCGTCGTTGATGGCTTTTTGATCGGCGGGGGAGTAGTTGAAGAGGGCGTCGCGCGTAGGGTCGACGAGTTTGATTGAATTCTCTAGCTCTACAGCACAGTCAGCACGATTTGACAGGCGATGAAGGTCGTCGAATCATTACCCCAGCTTTTGATAGCGTTGTCCATGTTGCTTGAGGTTGTGTGGGAGTTTGCTTGGAGTCGAAGTCGGAGAGGCGTGTACCAGGTCGTGAGCTGCGTTGGTCTGAGCTTATCTCCGGCTTATTGGCGAGCTTGGTGCAAACAGACCAAACAACCTGCTCATACAGGCACCTTCGCTTTGGCACCAAACATATGAAGTCTCTCTCTGATGGAACACTTGATTGAGAAAACTTGTAATTGTGTCTGGTATCAGTTTATGCGGTATCTCAATGTCCCATGCTCATCCAGAGCAACGCCGTACAAAACCATCGATCCACTCCTGGTCTCAAAAGATGTACACGATTTCAATGCTTCAAACATGCTGAGAAAGCCATGATTGGGCTCCGAACGTGGCAATGTCCCTCGAGTCGGTCGCCTACCAAATCGTGGCATCCCTGTCAAACCGAACCAACTCCTTGCCAGAGTCCTCCACGTCTTTCTTCGCCTTCATTCTCATGTAGAAGATGGGACAATCTCTGCTACTGCAGATGACCTCGTTGTGGACACTGCCCTGACATCTTTGACACTGCGTCCAAAGGCGAGCAAATCGTACTTCAAGTTCGCTGACTTTGGACAGAGTCTTTTGGTACAACTCTCCAAATCTTGGTCTGCAGTTTTCGCAAACTGCACCATCTTTCTCCATGACATTCGTCATCGGTTTCTTGCAACCCATGCACGTGGCGGTCTTCTTCGCAAACCTCATCAGACCGCCCATTGTCGGAGCAGCAACGCTAATGGTGCGAGTGTGTTCTCCAGTCAGCAGCTGGGCAGCCTTCTTCTCACCGAGAATAGGCTCGAAAATACGACCTAGTGGCTTGGACAGTTGGTTGTCGAGGTAGTATTTGGTATCGATGGGAAGGTTGTTCTCCAGAACGTAGATGGGATCCTCAGACTTCTCGTAGTTCTTGGAATCCGCGGCACCCTTGACAATCACATACGCGACACGGTCACCTAATGCTGGTGCAGATCCAGCATCGCGCTTTCTCATGCGTTCGGCGAGCTCAACGTGAGCTTGCTTGGCGGCGTAATCAGACTTCGAAAGGGCCTTTGTAATGACCAGGTTCGACATATCGATCTTGTTTTGGAGAAGGTCTGAGATGGTCTCCTTCACAAATCTAGCATCTTGTCAGCTCATGCCCCGATTCAAAAATGGTTCACGACTTACTCTTGAGCACCATTGACGTCTCTGTCGATCAGAAGCATACGCAGCGAAGTCTCAATGACGGTCTGCACCAAGCGGCAATTGTCACGGCGGACCGTCTCGATTCCTTTCGTGTCCATCTTGTCCCATTTGTCCGGTCGGCTGTAGTACAGACCGGCATACCTTTTCTTGTTGATGAGCAGATACGGAAAGTAGACCTTCTCAAATTCCAGCTTGATTGGCTTCACAAACTTTGACGAGACGTGGTCGGCTGCTTCTTGTCCGAGTTCCATGACCTTCGGGAGGTCAGAAGGACCAAATTTGATCATGACCGAATCCGTATCGCCGTAGATGACTTGAGAGTCGTGCGAGTAGCCGTTGGCTATTGTGTAGTGTTTCTCGACTTCATCCTTAGTCTTCTCAATCATCTGACGACCATAACTAGTGGTACTACTGGCGATGGCCAAACAAGGCAGCTTTCCGTTGGTAGCTCCCGTCAGACCGTATACGGAGTTGGCACTGACTTTCAAAGCCAGTTGGCGACCGTTAAGAATGGCCTTTTTGAATGCATCCGTCTCGACGGCAAGCTCCTTTTTGGCGCGTTTTCTAGCGCCCAAAAGTTCTTCCAGAATTTGTGACAACAAGCCTTTACGTACTTTTGCAGTGCAGAACATGTCGCCATTTGGTGTGACGATGTAGTCTTCGTCTTTCTTCAATTTCAACTTCTCGACAGCGGTCTTGTTCAACAGCGTGGTGTAACACAGGTTATGGGCTTGCATGATGCTGGGATAAAGAGACGCAAAGTCCAAAGTAGCTATTGGCACGTCGTAGTACCCACGTGTCGGTTCGATGACTGTGGCTCCTTCGTATTGCTCATCCGTGCTGTTCACGGACAGATTCGGGATGACGAGGTCTTGCTCCAAGGCTTTCCGGAAAAGTTGACTCAGGAATTTCACCTGCTGTCCTCTGGCAAGAAGGTAGTTGAAAGGCACACCCGTGACTCTGGCCATTTCTGTGTAGTTCACCAAGCACATGAGTTTGTCCATCAAGCGTAGTGGAAGGTACGCATCCTTCAAGCAGTATACAGCTAGACGTCGCCTCGAGTTTTCATCTCCGTTGAACAACTCGGTGATCATGGTGTGGTGGACATCTTCCTTTTGTTCCTTGAGAAAATGGGCGCAGACAGAGTTGAGCGTGTAACTCCGCAACTGGTAATCTCGCTGCACGAGCTGAAGCAAGTCCAGTTGCAGACGTCCGTTGGTGTTGGTGGCCTTGGTGTCGCGATTACCCATCTGCTTGCTAGAAAAATTTGTCTCCTTGGCTTGGGACATGACGTTCCTTAATCGGGACCAGTATGGGAATCCACCCAATTTCAAATGTTTCGCTCTGTCAAGCAGGTATGGAAAATCGAAATTGGCAATGTTGTAGCCGATGATGACATCAGGGTCGACCTTTTGGAGGAAGACCTTCCACTCCATAAGCATCTTTTCCTCTTTTTCGTACGAAAGGACTTGAGCGTTTGTAATCAAAGCGCAAGAGTCTACGCAGAACACATTTCGAACAAAAGGTTGCTCTTCTCCGTATCGAGTAACGACGTTTGCGATTTGAATGACGGGGTCCATATTGGCCTCGGGAAAAACGCCTTTGCGACCAGCGCACTCAATGTCGAAAGAGAGGACGCGGAGAGGTGCCATTTTCGCCCATTGACCTTCAGCTGGATGAGCTATCAAGTCTCTGTAATTCGCAAATGTTTCGATTTGACAAGTGGATTGTCTGCTGTTGGGCGGGATCATCTGGTATCTTCCTGCCTTGACAGATACCCATGACATTCCGGGTAGCTATCGCTGTCAGAATGGCGGAATAGACACTGGAGTGGATCATACCTTGCAGTCGACCATGAACCTGAGAACATACTGGATGCTGTCAAAGGTCAAAATGTCGCCTTCTGCACCCTTCCACAGACCCTTGTAGTTGGCACTCCCGCTTTGGATCGTCGTGCGCACTCGATTTATGAACTTTGGGTCGGCAACGGTGATTTTCAGATACGGGCTCTTTTGATTGCCCTGGAAGCCATATATGTTCTCCTTTTGCTCGATTTCCACGGAGTGTATCGCAGGTTGGTGCTGAGCTATTTGGGTCTCAAGGTAGGCCTTGAATGGTCGGCAATCGCTGGGCTGAAAAGAGATGGGAGCGGCGACATAGAGGTAGTGCTTGAAGTCGGTGACATGGAGAAGAACGGAATGGCCAGCCTGCACCAAGTTAGCCAAGTCGACAGCCCAGTGGAGAAAGCATTACCTCCGTCACTCCAAACAGCTTCACGGTAGTATTCCCTCCGTGGAGTGTTCCCTCCTCGGCGTCAATTTGCTGAAAGCACAACTCTTGCGACTTGGGATCAAAGCCATCGAGGCTGGGACGTTCCCATTGTTGGTCCTTCTCCGAGTTGGCATGCTTGAGGTCACAGATATTTTGGGACAGCTGCTCCAACTGCTTCTCGAACTGACTCTTGGGTTGAGTCGAAGAAGGGACGGGGGCACTTTTGGTAGGAGCTCCGGCAAAGATTCCATTGAGCTTGCGCTTCTTGGCTGACTGCGGAGAGTCGGCAATGTTGCGACGGGTGTTGGTCGTCTCAGCAAGGACGCGTTTGGTCGGCGGGGCCATGGTGGCGGCGGGCATGTCGTTTGGTTCGACTGTGGCAGTCCAAACTACATTGAATGGCTTGGGTGTTGATGAAGTCTAGGCCAGGGCGTGTGTGAAAGGGAAGGCGCGCCTCAGAGCGCGAACGCGACCGCGACCGCGACCGCGAGTCGGAACCAACGCGTTGCAGACAGAGGCGCGCGAGTCAAGCGACTCGCTCATGTAAGCACATATCTTGGGACGATGAGTCGCTAGCCTGGTACGTACCGTACCTACCTTACCTCGCGCCAACGACCTTACGGGACTGCCGAAATGCAACCACAGATCGTCACCATCAGCCGATAGCATGTCTCCATACCGATGTCTACTGAGAATTGCTTAGCAACCGCTACACTGACCTTATGATGGAGCCTTTCTTGCAGTAGCTTCCTTGTGAACTGCCTAATACGGTGTGGTCTCCCGCCGTCGCTCAAGCTTTCTTTTCAACTATCAGACTCTTGGGTCAGGATCGAGGCATTCGAGAATCTTTATTGATCGCACTTTCCCATGAACCCTGTCCATGGAAGAGTATAAATATCGACCCAAGCCGGCTCATGTCTTTTGGCTTCTTTTTCATTAATTGCTTTTTGAAAGGGGGTTATTCATAATGTATAACTCTGTTGTCTTTTCCTACATAGTTTTAGACCCGCTCGGCGAGGCCAGGAGCCTGCGTTAGGTACGCTACCGTTCCTGCACCCCAGCGTCCTTTAACCACAGAGGCTGGTGTTCACCATGATATTAGTCTGACTTGACATCAGATATCCTCGCCAAGACCACACGACTCTTTCTTGCGCTAGAGAACCAGCTCCCAAGTGCAACTCATTGAAATCAGCTTCGCCATGGACCACAGCATGAAGAGCTCTCTGCTGTTGGAGAAGGCTGTGCCCCACCAGCGGACTCGTATCTTCGAGTCGCTCCGCGACCTTGCATATGACAAGATCTACCGAATTGAAGTCACCTACGGCCTTTACGTCATGGAATTTTGGGAGAAATCGGTCGTCTACGCATTCATCGTAATCGCCATTGCCTTTGCTATGTGGCAAGCGATGATACCACTCTCCGTCGCGTCATATCGGGCACTCTCTCGGCAGCTCATCCTGGAGCCAAAGGGCTTCTACTCGTCGATCGAATCTTCTCCACTGGCTTACTCGACTGTTCTGATAAGCAGCGTCGTCGGCAATTTCAACGGTTCAACGACAGCGCGGCTCTGGTAAAGTCCATCATCGCATGGTCTTCCGAACTGGTCAGACCACGGTGCTGTGCACCCTTCCGCGCTGTTGAACCATTAATGCGCGGGCAGTCGGTCGGCTCTCAGGCCTGCCTGCACTGATACAGCCACCGGTTTCTATTTCATCCTGACGGGCATTTTCTTCTTAACGGCTGAATACCCTTTTCGCGATCGTCCCAATCAAGACTCACGGTGCCCGGCTTTTTTGTTTCCTTGGATCACTTTACCTGCTTTTCACGATAGAACGAGACGCCGAAAGTGTTCTTGCATTCAACGCTTATTGACGAGAATTCTTTGCACGACTGTATCTTAATAATCGACCGGTCTCGATGCGATGATCATTGTTCATGGCATTTCTTGCTCTTTTCTTTCATTTTGTTCTCCTGGCTGTTTGGATTCTGATGCCATGGCAGCGATGGTGTCATATTATGTCAATGCGACTATGGCTGGCAGCTAACCTTGCACAGCCTTACCATCCCCGCAAAATGACGGGTATACCCGAACGATCAACCTTCACTGGATCCACACCCTTCAGCTGAGATGTTCGTCTCCAAGACTGGGCCGCAGTCGGTGTCGAACAATTCGATAACTCCTGGCACTGCAGTCGTACCAAGGGAGGTTTCATTCACGTTTGCGGAAGAAGCCAAGGAGCTGTCATTCCCTACCACAGCCGGCGCCTAGGAAGCTGCCATCCGCCCCCGCGTATGGACTTAGGATTGTCCTTACTATTGACACCCAAGTATGCGTCACTTCGTTTTGATGAATCGTGAGTTTGGGAGGCGTTTCGACCAACTACTTTCCTTAATGGCTTGTTTTCTTGGTTAGGGACCAAGTTCATGGAACCAGACCTGCCGAACTATCGTCTCGTACTTGAGCACATTCCTGGCTTGCAAATTCTCCACCTACGCGGATTGCTACTTCAGCTGCGGTAAATCTACTATTCCTCGAAGGTGCTTACAGCTTTGCTTCGTTTTGACTGCAATCTCGGACAATGCGGCTCGGAAATAAGACATGCTCGGTGTAAGCATCCCGGACACTCTGCTACGAAACCATTGCGCGTGGTATGCCAGCAGCGCTGAACCTCTCCAAGCTTTTTGCAATCTACGCCGGCATGCTTCCAAGGGCATATGCAGTCCTGATCATTTTCCTCGACGTGTCTTGAGCAACACAAATCGTTGACGATACAAGTCTCCAGCCCTACCCGTCCAAATCACGGCGACGACCGACCGAGAAAAATAAGCTTTCTGCGGCCCAGAGTGCCGAGCCCCCGGCTCAGCAAGACGACCAAGCTCTTTGAGACGATGTGATTGGTTCATCGCTTTGGCAGCAGAGGATTCCTGGCCCCCAAGATCTCTGCCTGAAATACACCTTGACCCCCAAAAGCGACTCGCATCATACAATTGTGGGTGAATGTTGCGGAATATCGACTGACCAGATTTTCCTATGAATTTGAGAAGCGACTAGCGGAAGGATAAGTTATCCATCGGCCAAAAGTACAATCATCACTCTCCAAAGGAATTCAACATACTGATACAAATGATCCCTTCCTCCTCAGCTGAGCTGTTCTACATCAAATGCAGGAATCTAACTACTTTTGAAATGGTGGTTGCTTTGTGTGGAGCAGTCATGTCCCACAATATTCTCAGTCAAGGACAGCCATTTGCAGATCCCCAGCTCTCCTAGGCAGGACCCTCCGGACGCCGGTTCTGATCTTTGACGCGAACGCACGAGAAACGGAGTTTTGCAAGATGACGACGCCTCCCAAAGACTCCTCAACTAGCGAACAACACGCAGTAGAATTATTGTGAACCATCAACTTGCGGCACTTACAGAGTTTGAAAAGGGGATGGCGCACTTTTGCGCTTACTTGAGAGCGACAAATTCGCCTGATCAGCGTCAAAAGCGGCCGATGCGATGCCTATTTTGATCGACGCTCACGCTGGGGCTGTTGTTACACTATCACCATGAGGCCAAAGCATTCGGCCCCAAACGAGGTTCGGCGGTGCAGTCAGATTTCCCGGACAGCTTTTGGCTGGCGCAAATCTTCTTAAGCCCCTGGTGTTGACGTCGCTGTGTTCCTGTCACCCAGCGCAGCTACGAAAAACACACGGACGTGCGCCTGTGACCGCAACACCATCTTCATCGACTTGGCCCCTGCCGAAGGAATTGAGCCTCGACTTACCCCGAAAAATGGGCCGTCTTTCCTTGCTCTTCTTCGGCCTGTCGACGATCGCAGGCAGAGCCTACGCTCAGATGGATGGCGCGACTCCGTCGTCAGAAACATTTCTGAGGAGAGGATACCATTCCTGTATGTTCAACTTCAATGCAAGCCCCATGATTCAGTACTGAGTAACCAAAGCGACGGTGGGAGGCGGCTACGTTTGGATCGACGGCGGCAACTTTGCATACACCAAAGGTGGCGACGTCGAGCTGGAATACTCAAATACTCTCCTTGCGCTTGATCTGTCTGAAGACTGGACCAACGACACGGTGCGCTTTATATCAAATTCGAAAACGCTACCTTCGGGGTCCAATCCATCGACTGCTCCGTCTCTGCTCTACGGCAACGGCATCTGGTATGACGACGACACCGACACCCTTTACACGGGATTTTCTGGCTACCGGTCAACTTTCAACACATCTGAGAACAATGGCTGGCCCATGGAATTGACGGCTTTCAAAACCGATGGCACTGGTAAAGGGACATGGAGCACGGCTCTCAATACATCGAGCAATGCCTTTGACGGCATGATTCGGCCTATGCATCCTGCCGTCGCTGCTGGAAACGGCAAAGGATACGCTCTCGGCGGGACCACGCCCATCAACGGGGAAGAGCAAATGGCCGAAGGCATGCTCTCGTACGACTTTACCACTGGACTTTTCAGGAATAATTCACTTCAGATCCACCGCGGCTATACGAATCTCGCAAACATGGTCTGGGTGCCACAATTCGGAACAGAGGGTTGTTTCGTGCTACTTGGGGGCGTTTGGGGACCGGCTGGCGAATCTAAGCAATTCTACTCGTGGGAGGAAATCTACGTCATGGACGCCGCAACGGAGGTTTTCTATGCGCAGAATGCCACGGGCGACTATCCGAGTGGGCGTGAGGAGTTTTGCACAGCCGTGGTGGCTTCCAGAAACGAGACGGTAGAGATGTAAGTCTTTGCGGGCCCCCATCAACATTATCAAAAAAAATGATTCAGATACTCATAATCCCCACAGCTTTGTCTACGGCGGTTGGGGCGACACTTTGGGCCCTGCAGCCACGCCATACGACGAAATTTATATTCTGACGCTGCCGGCATTCGAGTGGATCAAGCACGACTACACTCCCGAAGCGGCGCGTCTAGCACACAGCTGCGAAGCGGTCGGCGGCAGCCAGATCTTGCTCATCGGCGGCCTCGCCGGCAGCGCCGTCGACGCAACGTACACGGGACAGTTTGGAGTGCGAGACACGAACGACCAAGGGCTCGGAATCTTCAACATGACGTCGTTGGAGTGGGAGGACAAGTACACGGCCAACCCGCCAGCTTACCGACAAGCCGACGTCGTGACCGAGGCCTACGCAAGCGGGTATGTAAGAAACGAAAGGCCTGCATCAAGGCGAGTGAGTGGTGTATCGATGCTGACAATTGTTGTTGCCTGTGTAGTGGCGCCAACGACACCATATCCTGTAGTAACGATAACATCAAATCCATCTTCTCGAACAAAAACTTCACCATCACATCCAGCGGCAGCGGCAGCAGCGGCAGCAGCAACGGCGCCTCCTCCTCCTCGTCGCTCTCCGGCGGCGCCATCGCCGGCGTCGTCGTCGGCTGCGTCGTCGGCGTCGCCATCGTTGCCGGCCTCCTCGCCTTCTGCTGTCTCCGCCGCCGCCGACGCCAATCCGCCGCCGGAGCTGCCGCCGCGGCGCAACAGCAGCAGCAAGAACAAGCTCATCATCAGAACGTGCAAGAGGCGCACAGCAGCGAGATCATGGAGCTGCAGGGCGCTCATGATCGCCCGCTTGAGCTCGACGCCTCGGCTAAGCCGCCGTACTTGTATTCGCCGCTGGCAGAGCTGCCGGGCGGCGAGTTTCCCTCTGCGCCGCCGCCGCCGCCGCCGCAGCAGCAGCAACAAGTGAAGCGGTAGCAGAGGGAGGGGAGGGTGTGAGAGGAGGTGGGTGCGTCTTTGTATGTAATGACGGATAGAGGTTTTGTAATTTCTAAGGTCAGATGTGTCAGCTATCTGACTTTAAATCGGCACCCATGAAAGACGGGGGTTTTTCTTTTTTTTCTCCCTGGAGTCTGTTGACGTTGGTTGAATCATGGCCATTCGTTTGATCACTGACTTGTTGTATATATCATACTCACGAGAGACGGTCAATTTGGGGCGGATAGGCTCCCGTGCCAAAAGCTGGCTTGGGTGTGTGGGGATTTGATCACTTCTTGTATTTTCCGGGGCAGAACGATTGAGAGAATTGTCTTGATTTCGATTCTCATTTCTGAAGCAAGATGTTGACTGACGAAAGGACAGCGGTCAGCGTAGAAAGCACCACGGCGGAAATGATTTTGGAATAATTTGGAGAAGGTGATTTGAATTACAATGGCTATTCCAGCTAACTACCTGAGCAGAAACGGTACGTACTAAATGAAGGGAGAAGGGGAGAGAGTTCCATAGACAGCTCACCACGCATAGAGCCTTTCCATTATCATGGATGCCAAACCAGCTAGCTTGCTTGCCTTGGCTCATCCCAAATACTAGACTCATCGCATCGTCGACTCGTACGTCATTTTTCACTTTCTCAGAATGCTCACTATATCTTGACTTCAGCGGGAATGCTGATGCTCAAGACATCAACACCCTTCTCAATATCGGCCTTTCTCGGCATTTTGCCCCTGCGCATCAGCTCGGCGCACTGCGCCATGACGGGATCGCGACCCATACTCGCCATGGCGACGACCGTCTGGCCCTTGGTGTAGTAGGCAACAAACGATGCCTTGTCGGGCTCGCCGACGACCACCACGTCGTCATACCCGTTGACCGTGTTGCCCGCGTACCGCAGCTGCATGCCTAGCGCCGACCAGAAGATGGGGATGAAGGCCTTGGGCTTGGAGGCGCCCTTGGTGCGGATGCTTGCTGCGACGCTGCGTCCTGCGTTTTGCGCGACGTTCCAGTGCTCGATGCGCACCGGAGTGCCCTCGCCGCCTGGCCCGTGATACGGGTACGTCGCAATGTCGCCAATTGCGTAGACGCCGGAGAGCGAGGGGACGGCAAACGACTCGTCGGTTTGAATAGAGCCGTCCTTGAGCAGCGAGAGGGCCTTGTTGTCGCGGAGGAAGGCCGTGGCAGGGGCGACGCCGACACCCTCGATGACCAGGTCGGCTGGCAGTTCGGTGCCGTCTTTCAGATGCACAGCGCCGACCTTGGAGGCGTCGGAGCTGCTGGCCGAGGCTTTGGCCACTGAAGCTTCCATGTGGAATTTGACACCGTTCTTCTCGAGCAGTCCGCGGAAGATGCTGCCCACCTTGGTGCCCATGACGCGCTCCATGGGCTCCTTTTCCATGCCAACGACTGTCACGTCATTCTTCTTTTGAGCCAAGCAGTTGGCGACTTCCATGCCAATGAAAGAGCTGCCAATGATGACAATCTTCTTTCCATTCTCGCTGACAGCGTCGAGAATCTGCTGCGCGTGCGACACTTCGCGGAGAACAAAGACGTTCTTGAGGTCGCCCTTGAGGCCATCCAGAGGCAGCCATCGCGGCGACCCTCCAGTTGCAAGCACGAGCTTGGTGTAGTCGTACGCCTTGCCCGCCTTTGTCGAAACCTTCTTTGCGTCAAAGTCTACGGCCGTGGCTTCGTCTTGGACAATTTCGATGGACGCATCCTTGTAAAAGCTCTCCTGCCTCCACGCGATCTTGGACACGTCTGCGAGCAGCGCCTTGGACAGCTTTGTCCGGTCAAGCGGCCTGTAGCCCTCGCTGGAAATGACGGTAATGTGGCCGTCGTATCCACCAGCTCTCAGACCTTCAATGGCGCCGACGGTACCCGCACCACTATCAATTAATATTCGTCAGCATGCAAGAGCCATGTCTGAGCGTCCAAGATACTAACCCGCCAATTACGAGCACCTTCTCGCTGCTCGTAGCCTTGCAGCTCAAGCTCAGCACCCTCCGATTGGCCTTGATCGTCTGCTCGTCTCCCTTGATGTAGACGCCATCACTTTTTTGGATAATCTCAAACTTGGCCAGAGGGTCTAGAGCTGGAGCGTCTTCGACATCACCGGTTGCGACGCTGAAGCAGGCTGTATTTCCGTCAGTCGACCGTCATCTCCCAAATGGTGTAAGACTGGCTAGCGAGTGCCGTACCTCCGTGCCATGGGCAGGTCAACCTTCCCTCGCCCGTGACAACGCCCTTGATCAACGGTGCACCGTAGTGGGTGCAATTGGGGCTTGTGGCGTGCAGCTCGTCCTTGAGCTTGACGAGCAGGACCTTGGCGTTCTCGATGCCCTCAACCTCAGCCTCTTGCTTCTCGCCGTTCTTGAGATCGACCGAAGTGAGGCCCTTGAGCTTGTATTCCTGGAGGGCAGCCATTCTGAAAGCGGACGAGGAGAAAGTAGCGTGGATAGGCGGTTTGCAAGCAGATATGGGGAGAGCTGAAGGTCTCAGAAGCGGGCGCGGGAGTGAAGTGATGGCCAAGGACAAGCGTAGGGTTGCTGCGGACATGGACACGTCAACAGCAGCGGCGGGGAGCCAAGTGGTTGGGCGAGGTCAGGTCAGATAGCGTATGACGGGAGACAACATGACGGACCGGGAAGAGCGGGGAGAGCGAGTGTGCGCAATACGGTACCTAGGTCCATGATGAGTGCTCCCAGGGCGGCATGGCGCGTTGGCCAATCAGAGCCACTGTGATGACCTGATTCCGGCTGCGCGAGACACGACGTCAGTCTTGCGACATC